>NC_077223.1:45941997-46241997 GCF_024763615.1 Phlebotomus papatasi
AAGATTACTTTAGCCGTTCTTGCGTAATTCGTTCTCAAAACAGCGATTTATCGAAAGGATAAAGGCATTTTTACAAGGACTCCCAGCGTTTATGGTCCTGGGTCCCGGCAATTTTTCAATCTTATATCAGTACCAACAAAATGCGCCTACTCTCGTTTGTGGCGATTCCGGGACCAGCGCCCATATAGTTTTGACCATTCTCCTTTAATAATTCACGCAATATTTCAATATTTTAACTGTATTGTTTAAACTTTAATTAAAGATTTACTATCGATCTTACGAAATCTTCCACAGTAGGGATAGGGAGGGCTTCCTGGTTTTTGAGAAGCTGCACGAACTATCAACTTTGAGATTGCCTGAACAGAAGAGAAAAAATAAAACAAATTCTAAAATAAATCAACGCATCCTACTAAATTTATTTATAAATATGTAATGCAAAATAATCAGTAAAATACAGTGAGCGAAATTCAAATAGGGACGGACTTATAAGTGTGTGGTGTGGGTGTGGGTGGTCTGTAAGTCGGATCGACCTAATATTTTTTTGTATAATATAGGCTTATCCAACAAGACTTTTTATGGTAGTGACCCACGCGCAATTGCGTTCGTGCGTGAACGCCAGCCGAATATTAAATTTTTAGGTGATTTTTGAGCGAAATTCAAATAGGGACGATCCCGATTTTTTAAATAAAAGTGAAACAAATCAGATCAATGAGATTTATTTTAATATTGTGGACTTGATCTCTTATTCTTTATGCCAGAAATAAGGTCTTTTAGCTACACTTAAGACCAATTCATGAAGAGTTTCTTGCTTAATTAGCGCCATGCGCTACTGATAGCGTTCTTGAGTTCATCTACGTTCCCCATGGTCGGATACTATTTAACTTCTGCGTTAAATTATCTTGCAATGATGCCTTACAGATTTTCAATATGATTTGGGCTAGGTAAATCATCTGACTAATACAAAATGTGCAGTTTTTTTGTCCTGAAACCATTTAATTACAAGACTTTCTTCGTGAATTCCCGCATTATTCTGCTGGAATTTGATATTACCACTAGTTTAAACTTCGGAAAATGCCACCGGTGCATCTTCAAATAATATTCAACTCTTTTCAGATATAATTTTAGTGGTTATTCAACGGTTTCGTGTATTTACATAAAATGACTAAAACGTCATATTAAAGCTCGTCTACCATTTACAGAAAAATATATCTCAATGGATAAAAATTGGAATAAACTTACTTTTTTCCGATCAAAAGAAGTTTAAACTGAATGAGTGAAATTGTTTTATTATTGATATAACATACAGAGCAAAAACTTCGGTTGTGCAACTGTGATGACTTGGGTGGCTTTTTCACTTTAGAAAAAGACATGAATCTGTCGGGTGACCAATAGAATGATATCTCAAAAGTATTGAATACCAATTGAAGATGCACTGGTACCATTTTCAGAAGTCTAAACTAGTGGTAATGCCATTTTCCAGCAGAATTATGAGGGAAATTCATGAAGAAAGTCTTTTAATGAAGTGGTTCTAGGTAAAAAACTGCAAATTTTGGTTTATTCAGTAATTTCTGCCTTCCTAAATCTCAATGAAAATCTATGAGGCATCATTGCAATATATATTAATGCAAGAGTTAAACAGTATCATACAGTAGTGACAGTGGAGGACCTGATGCTCTCAGTAATGCTAATTAGGTAAGAAATTCTTCATGAATTGGTCTTAAATAGGGCTATAAGAAATTTTATTGGCACGAAGAATAAGATATAAAGTCCACAATATTAAAATAATTCTCATTGATCTGATTTGTTTCACTTTTATTTAAAAAATCGGCATCGTCCCTATTTGAATTTCGCTCAAAAATCACCTAAAAATTTGATATTTGGCTAGTGTGCACGTACGAACGAAATTGCGCGTAGGTCACTACCATAAAAAGCCTTGTTGGATAGGCCTATATTATATAAAAGAATATTAGGTCGATCCGACTTACAGACCACCCACACCACACACTTATAAGTACGTCCCTATTTGAATTTCGCTCACTGTATTTCATCTTGGTCAGTAACAAACTAAAAACTGATCAAAAATCCATTAAAAACCAAACCGAAAAGATGGTTTAATTTAATTTAAAACTTCTTACGTTTTCCTGTCAAGAATATTAGGGGAGACCGGGGAGTTTGGGTCACATTTTGATGTTTTGACTTTGAGACACTATTCCAAAAAATCACGATAGCGTATCATAATTTTATGCGGTCTATAGGATACTTATGGGTATTGACTTTATACAAAGTACTCGATAGAACTTGAAAAACAAATGAGTTTTCTTGGAGAAGATAAAAAAAATTAACTTGACTCTTTGTCCTAAACCTCCCCGATATGGGGTAATATGGGACACATTTTTTCTCGCATAATTTGCATTATTGGAGCACGTTAATTAATTTTAAATACCAGATTAAAAATATTTCTGATAGAAATAAAAATGTTTCATCTTTTATTTCATACTTAGAAATTAATATCAATTTTATTTGTACAGTAGAGTCATTTATTGTCAATCAATTATTTAAAGTATTTTCTTCTTATTTTCCATCTACCTTTCTTTGCTTCTTTTTTATTCTAAATATTACAATCATGATCATCGAATTTGTCATGCTAGTTGATTCTCTTAACACTTTTAGTTTTGAACTCATTGATGGATTCCTGTTTGATTATACGACAACTGCATGGTACCTGTTTTTTCCTTATTTCTCTGAATTGGCTCTCGGCTGGAGAACTTGTGAAAATTGTAGAGGATATTGTTCGAGAAATTTTCGAGAAAATAGTTTTTAACGAGATTGGGCAAAGATCGAATATCCTCTGAGAAGAAATTATTAATTCCCAAGACTTTTATGGTTTAATTGTCCTTGTACTTAGAGAAATCTGCTCTATTGGTAAAGTTTACACAAGAGGAAGATTCTCAGTAGAAACTGGACATTACTCTTCATTTTGACAATAAACAATTGCACATCACCTACAATTTTGCCAAAAATCAACGTCCCATTCATCCCCTTTTAGGTGTCCCAAACATCCCAGCGGGTATTTTTGGTATTTAAAACCTTTAAGTAAAAAAAAGAGCGTATAATTTCTGAAACTTTTATAAAAATATATTCCCAGATTACACTGCTAGCTAATGAGATAAAAAGGTTTTGATTATGAGCACATATATTCTGTCAGTAGAAGAGGTTGAAAGTTTGGAGTGGTTTACTTTTTTTACATCTTACTTTTTTTTATTCATCGACTTTTGCAAGAATTTTAACATTTTACACGCATAGAAAAAAATGACAGAAATCCTTCTATCTCATTTTCAGGACAAACTAATGAAGATATCGACTTGGAATGTTCTAAGTACTCCCCCATAAGTTGATCCAAGGAATCCAAATATCACATCAATTTCATCCCCACGTCTATCCTTCCCCTCCAGAAACCACTCTTTTAGGATTTCAGTAACTTTTTCCTTGCGTTTAACACTTCAAAATTCTTGCAAAAGTCGATGAATAAAAAAAAGTAAGATGTTAAAAAAAAAAGTTTTTTCCACAAATTATACCTTTTGAGTTCCTCTAACGAACAGTGCAAGTGCGAGAATTGTGGGTCACTCCTGGTCCCAGTAGTAGATGGCCAAAAAAGACGTTGCAAAAAGTGTCTTCCTCGACATAAATGGTTCTGGATGACCATGGTTTATCCATAGCAGATTAAGTATACCAGACTCTAAAAGCTAATGAACCAAGCTTTCCAACAATAGTTCACTCATCCAATTATGTTCATCAGGAGCTTAAATATACCACTCCATACTTTAGACCTCTTCTACTGACAGAATATATGTCCTCATCTAATATATCGCTGATATAAAATACAAAGAGGAAAACTAAGACTTCAAAATATACAATTTTTATCAATTTTTAAAAAAGTGTTCATAGTTTTAGTCAAGATACATCTTAATATTTCCTACGATTGAGTAGTGGTTAAATCCCATTTATTTAAAAAAAAAATAATGAAAAAATCGCCTTGTCCCACACTACCCCTGTCCCAAACCTCCCCGGTCTCCCCTATATAACTTTTCTGTCACTCCATCATAATCTGTGATATTTTAGTTTAAATACAAAATTTTTATAATTTCACGAATTTGATTCAAGATAACTGAATGGTGTCCCCCAACTTCAGCTCTAAATCGAATTTGCGTAATTTCGAGTTAGCTCACATTAAGAATCTCACCTACATAAGCCGGTTAGGATTATCTCTCCCTTTTTCATGGTGTTTAAAATTTTTAAGTGTTGACCCAATCGGACTTGTACTGTAATATTAAAAATTATTTTAGTTGATAAAAAATTAACTAAAAAATGAAATGAAATTTCGTATTTCTTCGGAAAAAAGACCAAAATTTTGTCAGAAAAAAAAACAAATATAGGGTAAGTGTGCCTAATTCCGGCCAGCTTGCAATTTCGGCCACCTTTTTTGTTCCTCGAATTTCCATGAATTTTTAGTTTTTCCATTCTTCAGAGATTATACAATGCAAAAGAATAACAAATAATGTAGCTACGACAAACGAGATGACGTGAAAAAGATATTGGAAGAATTCCCGAAGGGCAAGGAAGTATGAAAATGAAGGTGGCCGAAATAGGGTACCAAAGCTATGTCTATATTTTTATTCATTTTAAAATGTATTAAGAATGATTTTAGAGTAAATAAAGACGGTAAACTCTTTACAAGGTTTCAAGCAACACTCCTTAAGAAGAATGAATAAAAAAATCAATTTGTATTAAGAATATTACATTTCAAACTTGAGACTTTCACGCTTGCATGCAACTATGCCGAAATTTGGCACACTTACCCTAACTGTAAAGTAAAACAAACATCCCTTCAAAATCATGTAGTAAAAGACTATTTTTTTTATAAAATTACTTTTATTTCGCATGTTTCAATTGAAAATACACTATAAATTTCTTTATACATATTCTCTAGTATATGTTGTAAGTGTAATATCACATTTCTCATGTGGATATTCCACAGTCTTTGTTTTCATTTCTTCGATAGATCAACATTTTTGGGCTATATTTTCTTGGCAACACAAAAAAAAAACAAATTAAAAATGTAATTGAAATATTAGAAAGAAAACAGAAATATATTTCACAATTTTAGCCTGTGCTAATAAAACTGAATGCTAAATCAAAGCACTAAGCCACATGTTTTAGCTGCGGAAATTGCATTTTCACAATAAATTCGCACGAATGCCTATTAAAATTAATTCTCTTGTTTGGCCCTTAAATTTATCTCTCCCTGCTCCAAAATTATCTCATTTTTTTTTCTCACATAAATATTTCCCCCCCAAAATAATTAAACATATTCTATAGAAGGAACTACAGGGTTGTGTTTATCTCATTAAAATTAAGTATAATTTACAGGTATATCTTGTCTTTTATGCGTTTCTGTTAAGTATCTTCTTTATGTTCTATGCAAAAAAAAAAAACTGGCAGACATTTGAGGCAAAAAGGCGCATTATGTACCGAATATGTGGTTCTAAAACGTTGAGACAAGTGTTAATTCCAATAAATAGCCTTTTGATACATGATAAAAAATCTCGAATCGTTTTCTTTTTGATTTATCTAATACTTATATGAAAATTTTACGTTTTTCTTCCGATTCTTTTTTTTTTAATTTAGATGCGCACATTTTTTCTTTTTTGATTAAAAAAGAAAAGAGAACTCATGTGCATTTTGGCCACATTAAACGTGACTAAATTCACACAAAAAAAATATAAATTATTCGATAATTTAAATCCATTTTCCTTCTAATACAAGTCCCCATTGGTGTCCACCATATGACGAAGAAGTTTCTTCTTGTCATCCTTGCGACTCTCCTTCTGCATCTCTTCCTGCAGAGCTTTGGGATCAAAACAAGGCTATAAAAAAATCACAAAAAAAGCAGAGAAACCCATGAAAATATAAAATTTCACTTTCTCAATTTCTCAGCAAAAAAAAAAAATTCATGAAATACGACGACTTACGGTATCACAAACATTCATGTTGCAGCAGTTTTCGATGGTGATCTCGCACTGTTGCTCAGCACCGGAAGGTCTACACGTGAGTGGTGTTAGATTCTTTCGCACCACGTACGTCTTCTTGATCTTCGGTCTCACGGGCTTCTGAAACCGCCACATGAAGAAACAAATACCATTGAGAAGAAACAGCACAGTCAACACTGCTGATACCAAGATGAACCATACGATCTTGATCTTCTTCTCATCTTCCAGCTCTAAGCTGCTCTCCCTTTCTGTACTTAGTGGCTGGGATATTGTTCCATTTTCTGAACAACTGTAAGTAAAAAAGTTATAGATAATTTATTTTGCCACTCTCTTTTATACCTAAGAAAAACTAGGTAAAATTTTCAGAAAAATGTTTTTTTTTCTGTATCATAATAGGGTGAGTGTGCCAAATTCCGGCCAGCTTGCAATTTCGGCCATATTTTTGTTCCTCGAATTTTCAAGAATTTTTATTTTTTTTGCATACTCTTGAGATTGTACAATGCAAAAAAAATAACAAAAAATGTCGCTTAGATGATCAAGATGATCTGAAAAAGACATTGAAAGAATTCTGGAAGGGCAAGGAACTATGAGAATGAAGGTGGCCGAAATAGGCCACCAATGCACATTTTTATTCATTTTGAAATATATTAAGAATGATTTTAGAGAAAATCAAGATGATAAACTGTCTGCAAGGTTCCAAGCAACACTCCTTATAAAAGAGTAACAAAAATATTCAATTTTTATTAAAAATATTACATTTCAAACTTGAGACTTTGGCGCTTGCATGCAACTATGCCGAAATTTGGCACACTTACCCTAACTGTGTTAGCCTCTTTCGGGACCGTAACTTATGCTACAAGGGCTACAAGCCAATTACAATCTTAGCTCAGGAATTATTTAAACTCCTGTGAAAATTATCTTAGATTTGGGCATCTATTAAGTTCCTAATAATCTGTAAAAATGAGATTTTTATCGATTCTAAATGATCCAAAACAATTGTTTTTCCCAGAATATTTATATCGCTTTGGGTAGGTGGTAGGTACTCAGGGTACTCAGAGTCCCAAAAGATGCGAAAGTATGAGCTTTCTGCAAAGCTGATACGTTTTGTCACTCTTTTGTTTATCAGCCTAACTTTCTTCCTTTCTCTGTAAATCACATTTTTTTTACATTTAGAAAACTATTCTAAAACACAATTTTAAATGTTAATACACTTAAAGGATTTTCATTAATATCTTCTTGGAATTTTTCATCATCAAATCCAAAGGCTTGAATTTATTTCTCAACCGATTGTGATTTTGAAATCCTTGAAGTTTCGAAAATATACGTTATAACCAGTAAAATAATCGGAAATAGACTTCCAAATTAATTTTTGTAATAAACATTTAATAGTTAGAGGAGACTGGGGCAAAAAGTCACAAAACGGATATTTTATTTTTTTACAAGCTACTCGAGCGCTTCAAAAATTTCTAATTAGCGCAGTTTTATAGGAAATTTACCGCTCTACAACTTTGTGAAAGTAATTTTCTTCTATTTTTTTAAGGAAATATATTTATCGAGCCGTTTTCTAAAAGATAATTTTATGATCATTCTCAAAAATGCTGGGGCAAATAGTATCAGGCATAAGATACTATCACATTTTGATTCGCTTTATTACGGGATTCCGTAAATTTAAGTAAAATACCTAAATTACTTTCATAGGAAATTTATTCTTCTACACCCTTGTAAAACACCGTTTTCTCTATCTGAGTGAGAAAAGCGCATTTTAAGCTATTTTACAAAAATCACACAAAAGACTGCAAATCGTTTGACCAATGCAAACAACATGCGGCGACACATAGCATTGACGTTTCTTTTCACCGTGGGACATAAGAAATTGTTTCAGTTTTTGTTACTTTTTACCCCAAGTGGTCGTTTTTAATAAAAGGATTTCTGGAGAAAAGAATCTTTGTAAAATTCTAAAATAGATAGCGGATTCGTATTCAAAGAATATCCAGATAATTTGGGAAATATTCACTAGTGCATCAAATTTAATATAAGTAGCTAATAATTGATATCTTCTGCACGGAAAATATTTCAAAAATAGGGCTAAAAATTTCGATATTTTTTATTTTCTAAAATCCTTGTTCAAATTCTAACAAACTGACAACATTGAAGAAGACTTATGGCGGCTATCTATGAAAAAAATTTTAAGCCGCTATCTTATTTATCTTGAAAGATATTGAATTTTATAATTTTCGATTTGTGACTTTTTGCCCCAGTCTCCCCTATTCATTTTTTGCCGTAAAATCAATTTTAAGAACCACAAAATTAAGAATTTTCATGTATTGCGATGGCTCAGCGCGATTTTGTAATTATTCGTAAACATTTTGCGACAAAAATTGCAACGGGACCATGCCGCAACCATTATCATCATCATCATCTTCAATCGCTCATCTCTATTGGGGTCGCGGGCATTTCATAATTCGTGAGCATTTTTGCACGAGCATTTGATTTTTTTCAGAGAATTTCATGAAATCAAAATTCAGATCTCCTTCTTTCTCAAACGTTTTGCATATATCTGTCCTACTCTTTCGCACTTCTCTTTTTCTCTGGAACATCATTGTAATTTAAAATTTGTTCAATCAAATTTTGAATACGAAAAAGTGGTATAATTTAAAGCTTTTGAGGAAGAATGGACTATGAATTTTGATTTTACGAAATTTCCCTGACTTAAAGGCATGCCAGAGGTATTGGAGTAAAATTGTAATTTCGGTCAGTAAAATATAATTTAGAATTTAGGTTATAATGGCTCCGACGCAAATTTCATGGAGGTGAAATTCGAAACCCTTTCTTTCTCACATATTTTAGCATATGACTATCTAATTCTTTCGCATACCAAATTCGTTTGAGCTAAATTGAATTTCGAGTGATGTTTAAGAGAAGAAGAAGAGTGCGAGAGAATGAGATAAATACACCCAAAACATGTGAGAAAGAAAGGGATCCGAATTTCGACTTCATGAAATTTTCCCAATCTAAAAGGTGTGCCGGAGCCATAAAAAATAGTTAATAAAATTGAATTTTTAGATCTTTTTTTTCTTTAATTTTCATTTACCTTTTCTGTTGTAAACCTTTTTTATTTTTTCTTTCTTTCTTTTTTGTTGCTATTTTTTTTACTTGTTTTTCTTTTTCTTTTTATCACAATTGTAAGAGGGATGTACCCTATTTTTGTGATTGAATAAATATTTATATTACAATTACTAATTTGGTTTGCAAAATTCTCTATGTCTAAAAAAAATTATGTCAGAGGTACAAAAAATGGGTCATTTCATTTCTTATTTCAATTTATTAGAAAAAAAAACACAACAAATAGGTTGCAACGGTAACACTCACAAAATGAATTTTGTCTAGCAAACCTAATTTTTATAGTTTCGCCACACCTTTCAGATTGCGAAAAAAATCATAAAATCAAAATTAAATTCCCTTCTCAAATGTTTTGCACTTTGTCTAATCCACTCTTTCGAACCCAAAAATTAAATTGAACTAAATTGAAATTACGTGGTGATGCTATAAAGAGAGAAGAATACGAAAGAATGGGATAGATATATATTCAAAGCACTTGTTATACAATGGAATTTAAATTTTGATTTCATGATATTTTGCTGATCTAAATGTTACACCAGACCGACCAGACCTATTACAAAAATGAACTCAATTTTTACAATTATAATTTAAGATAATTGAAGGAATCAAAAGTTCAAATTGATCTTAATCAAAATTGGATTTTTGCTAATCAAATTTAATATTTTTACTAACCAAATGTGCTTTCTTCTTTACTGACGAAATTAGATGTTTTACTCCTTAAATACAATTTCAACTGGTTATAATAAATTACTAATGAATTTAGTGAACAATATTTGTATTTTTCAGATCAAACTTAGTTTATCTAAACTCTAAACATATTTGACTCTTTATTATTATATATTTAGGTTTTCATCTGGTCATTTCTACCTACTATAAAATGAAATTGTTTAAATTTTTCAACTAGTTTGCAAAACCATTTTAAATCAGTTGAAAAACGTTTCTGATTTGTTCACAATTCGTTTGGCCCTCATGCACTAAGCTCTCTAAATTATTCTTTAAAAATCGTCTTAATCGTTTTTGACACAAATCTTTCCGGACCGTACGATATCCAGCAAGCTAATTTCATTTTGTGGGTCAATAAGACTGGAAAACACTAATTTCTCTAATATTCTTTTTTCAATGTAGTAAATTTTTATTTTTATTTAAGTTCTTAAACATATAAAAGTACAACATTTAAACTATATTTTCCGTAATTTTCATTAAAAAAAATCTTAAAAATAAGCCGTTGGAACCTGATTTTCGGAGATTTTCAAAATTTTAATATTGTCCTAATTAGTTTGAAATTTTTTTCATTTTTGGTTAATTGGAGTCCCAAAAGAGATGTAAGAGATGTAAGAATCATTTCTTTTTTGTTAAATTCAGACTTTTTTCATGACTTAACTAAGACGTAAGGTTAACCGAAGAAATATAATTTTCCAAAACTTCAAGTTTTGCAAAATTCCGTTTAAAGTTTTTTATGTAACAAAAAAAATCATAATAGAACTTACTCTCCACAGACTTGTGGCATATTCCAGGGTAAATCGGGGTAAACGTATCCACTCTCACAGAAGTTCTTACAGATTTCCTCTCCAGATTTCATTATCTCACAATGTCGTCCACTATAGAGGCTTGAACAGTGACACACGGGCTCTGCCCTCTCGAGTGCACATCTGCCTCCATTGAGACAGAATCCAGTACATACATCCTGCTGGCATCTCTCACCATGGTAGCCCGGATCGCACTTGCACTCCGCATATCCCGTGTTGGAAATGAAACACTTCCCATGAACGCAGTAATTGTAGCATAGAGGTACCTCACAATTCTCCCCCGTAAATCCATTCTGACACATACATCTTCCGGAAACTGCATTGGGGACGCCCTTGTTCAGACAAATAGTGTCTTTGAGTGATCGGACAGCTTGAAGCTTACTGAAATCTGTGGAACTGGTATTTTTGGAATCCTTTTCACTGGCTGAAACAGCAAGTCTTTGACGGATTTCTTTAACCACATTCTTGCACACTGGATTGTTCATATGATTCTGTAGGAAGTCCGTCTTTATAACAATCCCACGAGGAGTTGACGTGAAATTCGAGAGTACCTTCATGGCTTTGTTTCCACTTGAAGCCGTTTTGGACACCTTCCATACGGATTCCTGGTAGAATTCTGTCCAATAGATGTAATCCCTGTCAACGACTAAATTCATTGGACTATTGTAGAGACTCGTAACAATAGCCTCTCGGTGACTTCCTAGAAGCGAAGCACTTTCCACGGTGAAGTGATTTCCAGCCTTGTTATCCAACCAGAAAATCTTATCTGTAAAGTAATCTACGACAATTCCCATCGGCATATGCACATCTGTTATCAACACTTCTCTCTTCTGACCAGACAGTGAAGCCCTTTCAATTGAACCATTCATATAGTTCGAGTTAGTCCAGTAAAGTTTTCGCCGGCAAATATCCACAGAAATTCCTCTTGGAACCTCTTCGGTGAACTGCAAAAAGATTTTGGGAGAACCCATTTTTCCATCCTCTCCCAATTTAGCCTCATAGATTCGGTGGTTCTTGGCGTCTGTCCAGTACAATGTTCTGTCCAACGGATCATAAGCTATGCCCTGAACATGCTCATTCTCTACATTTTGTATTATTTTTCGTACAATATGATTGTCATCACTATTTGCCAGCTTCAACAGAAAGATGCTGCCTTTTTCTTGCTCCTGGTCATTGAAGAAGATATTATCCTCTGTCTCGTCGTAAACGATCGCCGAAAGGCCATCGAATTGCTGTGCAGCCGTTGTTAATTCTACCCAATTCCTATCGTAGAAAATTATTTTGTTTTTTGTCGTTACGGCAAATTCTGCAAGAATTAGAAAATAAATTAAATTAGTAGAAAAGGAATGATATTATATAAAGCATCCGAGTTTAATAGTTTTTCGTATTATGTGTCTTTTACAATTAAGCTTAATTTGTGGTTTTATGATAAAAATAGTCCTGATAACAAGTTCGACTTTCCGCAAGGATGTTTTCCATTTCATCGATTTCATGTTTATCACTTCATAATCTAATAAGTGTATACCAAATCGGTATAGACTTATCAATAAGGTTTCAAATACCTTTCTAGTAAACTCAAACATGTTTCATATGTTTCCTGGAGTCTTCTTAATTTTTGACCTTGAGGAACCGTTATTAGGAATGATCCAAGGTTATTATGAAGAAAGTAATTGCCTCGAAATCATTTATAAGTATTACAGTGCGTCTGTTTGAAAAAAGCGAAGGGGATAAAATAAAAAGGAAAGTAATTTTACTAGTTCTTCAGAGTGGATTTATATAGAGGGCTCCTCGAGGACTCTAAATACTATCTCTGACAGTTTGGTCTCTAGATACCATTACGCATTTGCTAAAGCCTACAGAAATATGTTCCCATGAGTAGTGCTACATATTTATTGGTGCACTTCGTGACAAATCACAGGAAAATATTTGTATTGTTTTCTTCAGTTAGCATAATTTAATAAGTAAAATGCACGACACGTTATCTAATAATAATAATAAAAGTAATTAAATAATTATGAGTTTGAAGCTAATTGTAACTATATACAGATACATAAGCATCAAAGCATTGACCTTATAAACCTTTTAAGTACGTAGTTAAATTATAAATTCTCCTCGTACACTACTCTCCATATACAATTGATTTTCTCGATAATGCAAAAAAAACAAAGACGAAGTTCGCAGAGTGCTCGAATTCTTTTGAGTTCAAACACTTTGCTGAATTTCCGATTCCAGTGGAGATTTACTTCTTACGTGTGAATTACCTGAATCGATTCTGAACGGTAAAACAACAATAACTAATTTTTAAGTTTAATTAATTACCATGGGTTTTCCATTAAAAAAGAGTTTGAGCACGTGTCGTTGTGTTTTAGGTGTAACATTAGCGTATATTACCGATTTGAACAGGTTCATAAATTATCTAAAGATTATCTTAAAACCCTAAAAAGTACTATACAATTAATACAATAAATTGATCAAAGAAGGTAAAAATTTACTTTCTAAAAGTGGTACAGACAATTGAGAAGCAAAAATTAATTTTGGTCAACACTCTATTTTTTTTTTAATTTTTGTAAACCTATCGTGGAAGTTTTGGCAAAGAGGAAGATCAAAGGGTTCATATTTCGACAAGTATCTTATTAAATATCAATAAATTTATGCATATTTAGATCCATTATTTTTGTAAACATTTAGATTTAGATAGACTGACCAAATTTCAATATTTTACTGACCAAATTAAAATTTGTTATGGCTCATTCTTTCCTTTTAGATTAGTATAATTTTATGAAATCAAAATTCACGACCTATTCTTTTTCAAAAGTTTTCGAAATACATATCTCCACTGTTTCTCACTTCTCTACTTCGTCTTTTGTATATCAATACAAAAAGTGCAATTTAATTAGAATGCAAAAGAATAGGATAGACACTTTCAAAACGTTTGAGAAAAAAGAGGATGTAAATTTTGATTTCATGAAATTTTCTTGATCTAAAAGGTATGCCGGAGCCGTTACTGGCAAATTTCATTTTTTTTACTGGATCAAATTAACTAATTTTTATTTGTTTTTGACCAAGGGCCTATCGACATTTCATTTTTCCATACGTTTTTTGTATAGACAGAGGCATTGAAGACTTTGGCAAGTTTTTTTTAAAGAGAATTGACTTATCAGTCTGATATATTTCGAAATCGTGCATAAAAAGCTATCTAAAAATACATATTTCATATAATGTTCGCCGAAATAATACTAGAACTACGAGCAAATTTGTTTAAGTCGCGGTGCAATGTCTGCAAAATTTTTACAAGGAAAACTGAAAAATAGCTTCACTTTTTATTAGGCTTGATGGGCCCCTGTTTTTGACGTTATAAATTTTCAAATCCTTGAAATGTATTCAAACTTGATACATTTTGTTTTTTAGATTATCAGAAAAATACGTTCAGGCGGATCATTGGACACTGACTTATTGTCTTACTGAAAAACCAACAGACAAAAAAATCAAGAGCATTTTTTAAAGAATGTAGACTTGTGCAAGGGGTCACAGAAAACTGGAGTTGATATCTTTAACCGTTTGGTTTTTAGGTCAACAAAAAAAATCGACAAACACCGTACCGTCGTCTCAAAACAAAAAATCACAATAAAATAAAGATATAGAAGATATTTCTCAAATCTACAAAAGATTGTAATTTTTTTATATTTTTTTTTGTTTATATTCTAACATCAGTTCCTGCAACTTCATGCATACTTCCTTGCATATTTTAGTCATAAATCAATGCGATCTTCCTTACCACATGACATTCAAAACTTTCATCTACTCCAAGAAACTGTTTTCTTTGCAATTTATTTTTACTTGTTTTCTTATTTACTTGTTGATTGTATCCACCTATAGAGGTATTGTGATGTAACGTAACCATGTGCATGGAAACAGAATTGTGGCATGTTCTGGAATGGAACTCGCCAAGACAAAAAAAAACTTAATAAACACAATATTTTAGAAGTCATTTGACGCAAAAACAGCTCGAAAAACACAACAAACCGGAACCCATTGGAAATTTACATTAATATTGTCTGTTGATCGCATATTAATCAGACCACGAATATTTCATAAAACGATTCTTATTTAATTAACCTGTACCAATAATGTGTCAGAGAGTCAAGCAGATCTCTTTTCACGTCAAGGTGACCGATCATAGATTGAGACAAAGGTGTTTAGAAGATTAATATCTTCTCAAATTGATCGCAATTTCCCTTTCATTCGGTACGGAAATTTAACTGATTGCGGAAAGAATCTCGAGGAAGTGTCTGGTCTATTGGCTCGCTCGATTCACACGATTTTCTTTTTTTTTGCCACATTTTAGTGCCGGAGTTGTCGCAAGGTTGTGAAAGGAATTCAAAGAAAGTGTCGGAAATATCCCAAGGATCTTACAATTTAAACATTAGCTTTCGATTTAAGACGATTTATAGACTTTAATTGAATTCTATGCATTAATTTTATATGGTTTGATTGCTATCTGAGTAAATAAAGCTCAGTTCTTTTTCATTCTTTCTTTGTTAAGTTCTTGTTCAATTGCATTATTTAGTACAAATCCTAATTAATTTGGTTAGTCGTACAAATCTCATATGCTATACCTTTTTTTTTTAGAAAATATACTTTTAAGGCTGGGAACATAAAATTGCCAGGGTTATCCAAATCTTCAATGCGAAAACATTGCAACATTGTTGCGATAATTTGTTGTCTTTTTCATTTTTTTCTTAAGATTTATGAAGAGTGTTAAAATTATTTTGGGTAGATCCATCACGTGGTGATAGAGAAATCGTCTTTGAGCTAATTATCTGTTGTTTCACAAAAAAATGTTTGATTTGAATACAATCTGTGCATATCGTAATTTTCGAGTGAGTGTGTGATTTTTTTATTTTTCCAAAAAGATGCTCAATTAAGAATTAGAAATATCAAGTCTATGTTAAGAATCCTTATAAAAATTACTTAACAGCCGACAAAGGTGATCATAGTTCATTGGGACTCTATAAAACTTTGTAAAAATGAAATTATTTAGCAAATAAGTGTCGCAAACTTTAATGCCCAACGCACAATAACTTTTGTTTGTAAATATGTTTTCAAAATTTCCTATGAGAGAAAACGAGATAACTAGATCTCTATTTCATTCACTCTCATTGAAATGTCGAAAACATGTTTACAAAATAAAAGTTATTGTGCGTTGGGCATAAAAATAATAATAATAATAATAATAATAATAAGTTTATTGGTTCATGCCCAGGATACAGAGAGTAACATGTAGGACTATACATTAACACATATTACAATTATATAGATAGTATAGATGTATCATTTTTCTATCATATTTTTTTGGTCTTTGTTAATTATAGGGGAAACTGGGGCACCACAAAACACTAATTTTTATTGGAAAAAAACAAACGATCAGTAAAAAATTCTAAATGGGCAGTAAAATATTAAAAATGATCAGTAAAATATCTAATTATGGTCAGTAAAAACTTAAATCTTTACAAAAATGGGCCTAATTTACATATTTAACATTTAAAATTGTTCCATATAGAGTGAAAAGCCCTTTATTTTTCCTTTGCCAAAATTTGGACGATAATATCACTGTTTCAAAATTTTTTGTTACTGATCAATTTTAACTTTTTACTGCTCATTTATTCAATGCCATTTTTATTTCTAAACTACTTGGACTATCTCGACCATTTCTTCAATGGACAAGCATCCCTATAGTGTCTATAAATTCCTATAGGACTTGTCCTCAGAAGTCGAATATCTGATTAAAAAATCGCAGTGTTTGGTGCTACCTCGTATTTGGTGGTGCCCCAGTTTTCCCTATAGCAAAATAGAATTAATATCGCACTTCTACTATTTCAGTTGCACTTTTATAAGCGCTAAAAACGTTTACCATAAAAAATAATATTCCAATATACAATAATCATTTAATTTAATAAGAATATATATAAGTCCGGGATTGGAAAAAAAAGAAAAGTCTCTTGAAAAGTCTCTAATAGAGAACTACAAAATTAATAGATATTATTTAAAAAATGTTAAGTAAAGGTAATAAATATTGAAAAACAAATAACTGAAGTACTCTGGCAGTGTTAATTTACCGCGTAAGTTGATTATAATAAGAGAAAATTTATTTTTTGTCTTCTCTTTTACTAAGAAAGGGAGCTCTAACCCTCGTTACCGAGTTATTCCACGAGAATGTAATTTTCTAAATAAAATTTCTCATAGGAATTGATTGCATATAAAGTAACACTTTTAATCTGAGTAGGCAAATTCACAAGAGAATTCTCGATTTGCATCTTTAGCGTATACTTCGAGAGAGCAACACATAAGCTCTGGCATGGAGTGTGAGGTGTAAATGTGGCTAATGTAAGACTATACTTCACAGGATCATTTCTGTAGTATGTCTTCACCAAATAAGTTTCCAACATGGAGACATTAAGCAACCACGATGATGAGGTGTAGCACCTTGTCCGGAGCGTGAAAAGGGTCTGGGAGATGTACTTCGGTACAACTCTCAGACCATTGAGGATCGTCAACCCTGATATTCCCTGGGTGATGGACAAGGTGCAAGCTGAGTGGTTATTTTTAAACTTTTTAACAACTTCTAATGTAGAGGGAAGTGGGGCACCTTTGAAAGTGAGGCACCTTTGAAATTGGGATTTTTCACCTATAGGGTCGGAGGAGCGTGTGTTCGACAGGGAACCCCTATTGACACTTTTGTCAAAATGTTGAAAATTATTTAATGTATCTAGTAAATTATAAGTAATATTCCGTTTTTCCTGTAATATACTTTTTACTATAAACAGAAATGATCAAATTTCGTATCCCAAAATGGTACAGAGTAGGGTGTCAATAGGTGCTGACACGAGTTCTTAAAGTGTCAATAGACGTTCTTTTCACCCTAAATGGAACTGTTCCATATCATAATCTAATTTAGTCTCTCAATCTGTTTGTGCAGTTAAATTATAGAGTAAGTGTGCCAAATTTCGGCATAGTTGCATGCAAGAGCCAAAGTTTCATGTTTAAAATGTAATATTTTTAATACAAATTGAATTTTTTTGTTACTTTTTTTGTATAAGGAGCGTTGCTTGGAACCTTGTTGTAGACAGTTTATCGTCTTTATTTTCTCCAAAAACATTCTTAATACATTTTAAAATGAATAAAAATGTAGATATAGTATTGGTGGCCTATTCCCGCCACCTTCATTCTCATAGTTCCTCGCCTTCCAGAATTCTTCCAATGCCTTTTTCAGATCATCTTGCTCTTCGAAGCGATATTTTTTTTGTTATTTTTTGCATTGTATAATCTCTAGAGCAGAGGTGTGCAAGAACTGTTGAAACCGAATAAACGTCAAAATAAGTTTGCTCAGGTAGCGTTTTGACCATTGACGAACAAGTTTTATTTGACGTTTTTTCGGTTTCAAACGGTTCTTGCACACCTCTGCTCTAGAGTATGCAAAAACTAAAAAATAATGGAAATTTAACGAATAAAAATGTGGCCGGAATTTGGTTCACTTACCCTATCACGATAAGGCTCAATTTCATTTAAAAATAGATGAAAAATCCCAATTTCAAAGGTACCCCACTTCCCCCTAATTTCAAATGTGCGGTGGTTGCAAACGGGCACTAATCTTTCTTCATAATATAATTGCTGCTGGATTAAAATTCCCTTACAAATACATTGGCTTCAAGATTTTATTCTGAAAAAATTTTCAGATTGAAGAGTTCAATAAGATTGAGAAGGTTTGAGAACGAGTTTACTTTTAAGCTTAGTGCCCTGACCTGGACAATCCTTGTTAATCAATATACCACCCACTTCTAACAGCCTAATTGCAATTGATCACGTACTACAGAGCGATGCGGTATTTCTGGCCCAAGGCGCCAGACTCCACAGAGCCTAGTATAGCAATAAATACAAATAATCTCTATGGAAAATAAACATTCTGCAGAGATATTTTGCTAATAAAAAATACGATTATTTAATAAAAGAGAGAAGAAGAATTAGGAAAAATTTGTGTTATGATGCAATTGTAAAGTGGTTGCAAGGTCGTCATATTGGTGTATTCAAGTGATAACACAAATAATTCAATTAATCACAATCTCGTGTATTTGGTTTAATTTGGGAGAGAAGGTAGAAGAGGTGGGAGATGCTTTTTTTATTTAATCAATGGTATTATTTCTTCATATCCTTTAATAAAATACATGTAATAAAAAAGTCGTCATTTAACAAATGGAAATACCAATTTTATGCTCTGAGATTGGATCTCCAGGAAAAAAAAACTTGAATTTAGTTTCTGACTTATTTGAAGTGCAATCGAGGAAAAACCATTGATGGAATTTCACAGGTGAGGGAATTTGTTGAGGCGCCAAAAACCACCAAATTTCACAACGATGATTAATGCAAGATTTTTTTTTTTTGAGAAGCGTAATCATTATTTGCGATTTTTTATCTCTCACCTGTAGAGGCACCCAGAATTATACGAAATCTATCAGGTGCTATAGCACTTTTTTGCGGGACGTACATATAGTGGACATCGTAAAAGTGTGCACGAAACTTTCACGATACAGATTAAAATCAAACCAAACATGAAGGCAAATTCTAGTGGAGCCAATGTTTTGTCATAATTTTTAAAGTGATTTTCAGTTTTTACTCCCTCTCCTGACTTCTTTTCACCACTATACAAACAATTATTAAGTGCGGTTGAAATTGTTGGCCTACGTGACTTCAATTTCTTCACCTTTTTCGCAAGCGTAAGCGGAAGGCAGATTCTGCTGAAATTGCCGTATGAGAATCTCATATTTCTTGATAATGTGGAGCTATATAGAAATGGATTGTCTTTCACACAAGCGTGATAATTAATTTTTGCCACTGCAACGATAAAAATTTGAAAAGATTGTTTTCTGTGTCATACTGCATTATTTAACTGATTCATTGATTCTACACATTTAAATTGTTTATAAATAAAATCTTTGAAGATCATTTAACTTTCTCGAGGAGACTAATTTGGGAGCAATGTGTCTTTAAGAATATTTCACTGTTCCATTGCGTAATTGTATCACTCTCTCAGTTCTTGTCACGCGATTTTTTGATAAAATAACATCACGAAAAGTGCTTTTTGGTGACAAATTTAGTGACGAACATTATCATACAAAAATGAGAAAGCAAACCATTAAACAAAAATTTTATCTGAAACACGCATTATTTCTCATATGATAATTATTATAATAATGTAATAAATTACTCTTGAAACGAAGTAATTTATATGTTTCAGAGATAAATATTTAAGAGCATTTGCATGGAGATATTATTATTCCATGTTTATCTTATGTGAAATTAAGCAAAATTATTGAAATATTGAAAAACAATAATTTAAAATAAAATATACTTCAGAATTTTATCAAGTTATTGGGAAAGTCCTAAAATTATAAATAAACTTCCTTGTAGAGTTATACGTAAAACTGGGGAAATTCCCTCAGATTGATTTGTCAGATACCAGATAACCTTTCACATTTTCGAATACTTCAGAAAAATTATTAAAGTATGGTAATAAAAAATTCGATTATTTCTGCGGAAGTGAATTGTAGAAATCAATCAAGAACAAGTTGAAAGTCAAAACAGTAAAAATATATTTAGTGCAACTCAATGACTGAATAACGAGAAAACACTTCTTTAAATTAAAGTGATTAATTTAAAATCCCTTTAGTTTCTGTTAATTTAGCTTAGTTTAGAATTTAATAATATTTTTACCTTATTATAAAATATTTATTAATTATTCATTTGCTTAGAATTTAATCGTTTTAAAATATTTGAACAGTGAATTCTAAAATTTTAAGTGAATGAAGACGGTTTGGGGAAACTTCGTATTTTTACATTTAGTATTTTACATGTTCGTATTGCACATTTCGTATTGCGGAAACTTCGTATTCTAGTACATTTCGTATTTTACCATTTCGTATTTCACATTTGAGGCGCTCAGAGCAAAAAAAACTAAGTCGTATGCATTTCCCTATTAAAATAGCGTTTTTTTTTGCTCTGAGCTCCTCATTTCGTCTTTCATGCATTTTGTAAAAAAATTGAAAATTTCGTTTGCCATACTTTTTACACAAGCATATTAACCAATAAAATAATAGAATTGCAGTTTTATGGGGTTAACTCTTTCGCGTCATTGTCATATATGACCCGGGGAAAAAAACAATTTCTTTTGACTATTTACATTAATTGAAATCTATCGGTTTGTGCACGACATCATAATAGAAGGATGTAAGATTCTTGGCTAATTTTCTCAAGACTCCAGATATTCAGGAAAAGAAAATATTTGAGATCAAAAATCACTAATTTCGAACTTTGTGAAATGACTTTTCTTTTTCAAAATTTTTTATATTCATTTATTTTTTTCGGCAAAAAGTTCTTTAAAAACACAAAATAGAATATCCAAAGATTGTATATTGCTTATTTTGATATAATAAACTACTCTCAATTTTCCAGAAAAGCGTGTAGAATTTTCCGGGTCATATATGA
Source organism: Phlebotomus papatasi (assembly GCF_024763615.1). Taxonomy (NCBI): domain Eukaryota; kingdom Metazoa; phylum Arthropoda; class Insecta; order Diptera; family Psychodidae; genus Phlebotomus; species Phlebotomus papatasi. The sequence goes on from NC_077223.1 coordinate 45,963,227, forward strand.
CCCTATGGTCCCCAAGGGTAACAGTGTTTTCGTCCCAAACCTATAGAGAAATGTAGTTGGGACATTGTTTTTCTTTGTGAAATGCATGTGGGACATCTTGCTCCTGGACATTTCATCTTATATCTGATGAATTATAACATATTTTGCAATATTTTAGAGTATTCTGCAAGCGTCTCATATTGTGCAATTGTATTGTGTGTGAATAAATATGTGGATAAGTTTATTTTTGCCAAATACCACTCAAAATATTGTGACAGTGACTGTTCAAGGGATTACCAGGAAGATTCCTTGAACACCAGGAGTACAGTGTTCATCAAGACAATCCAGTTTGCCATGCTTTTGGCCAAATTAGTAACTTCAAGCAAAAAAAACTCTTAAAATGCCCGTGATACAGATTTTGAAAATGGTAAATACACTTCCCTTGAGGACAACAGGGTCATATATGACCCGGGGTTTTTCCGAGTTTTCACGCAATGGAAAATTTTTTTCCTCTCTGAACTATTATATTTGATCATAAAGCATTAGGAAAAACTCAATTTTACATAAATTCATCTGCTGAATAAAAGTAGGACGCGAAAGAGTTAAGGACGCTATAGGCCTCGGATCTGAGTTTAAAGTCGAACTTCAAGCTCTAATTCTAATTATCAGTATTGCCTATTTGAGGCTAAGGGAAATTTTTCTGTGTTCTTGGAAGATATCAGTATCGCCTGTTGCGGCAAAGAGAAATTTTCTGTGTTTTTGGAAGTTATCAGAAGCGCCTGTTGAGGCTAAGGGAAATTTTCAGTGCTTTGGAAAGTTATCAGTAAGTGCCAGTTGAGGCAAAGAAAAATTTTCTGTGATTTGGGAAGTCATTTGTAGCACCTGTTGAGGCAAAGGGAAATTTTCCGTGCTTTGGGAAGTCATTTGTATCGCCTGTAGAGGCAAAGGGAAATTTTCTGTGCTTTGGAAAGTTACCTGTATCGCCTGGTTGAGGCAAATTTTGATGAAAATTTTTCCAATTGTGTAAAAGCCTTAAGCTATTATTTCCAAAACTCCGAAAATTATTTTGCAATTTTGTATAGCGTTTAGTTTTTAGTATACTCACTAGTATAGACTTTATTAAAATAACTCGATTAGTGTTTTTGTAACATTTATTTAAATAGTCAAAGAATAGTCCATCGCGTTTCAAACATGGAGGCTCTTCCCTACCTTTGGAAGTTTACCAGCCACAATTAATGTGAATCACATTAAAATTTTAATGTGCAAATGTTATAACACCGTTATAGGTATAAGTTTTGGGTTGAGTAGCAAAGCGCTTATTCCATAATGCAAATTTACCGGGTTCAAATCTGTCTTAGGTCATCAGAAATTTTCTGGAATTGAATGTGTTCAAATCACATACTTTAAGCATTGATTTCACTTAATTCAACAGGACTTATGACGGATAACCTTATCTCTGAATAAGACAAGAAATCTTATCTAAAAATCTCGCGAAGTTTTGTTCCTCTCTATAGGATATTGTTCCGCATCAGTTTTATTTTTATTTTTGTTTTAGTAACTCGTTACTGTTTAAAAATCACCCCAGACATTCACATAAAAAATTATTGTGAATATTCCATCAAGTTTGAATGAATAAATTTCATGATACAAGGGCAAAAGAGGTCAATAAATCATTTTATTTATAAATACCTCTATATCACTTTCAATTTCTTTTGGAAACAATTTCATTTTATCTGGTTATTATTGAACTAAGCCAAGAACATTTTTCTACAGCATTTTTCTGTATTATAATAAAAAAAACATATTCTAAGAAAATAGCACGAAATCCGATATGTTCTTAAAAATTTATATACAAATGGAATGAACACGAGCTATAAGTGAATGTTTGTGCAGAGAATGTTTTTAAATTCTGATTAGTTTGTACAGTGTCCGCTTTGTAATCCGGATGATTGGGAGACAATATGACAGATGTCCGCTTCGTAATCCGGATGGGTTTTTTGAATTTGTTCAACGTTTCGAAAATAAAATACAAGATTTTTTTGTAGAATTAGAATAAAACTTTTAAAGAAGATTAAAAAGACATAATTAGAGAATTGTATGCTATTATACTTCATTTATTAAACAAAAACATCACAAGATAATTCATTATCATTGTTGAACACACATGCATACCTAACCTCAAAATTAGTTTAAATGTAACCGTCAAGGACTCGTCCGGATTACGCCGATCCGGATTAGGAAGCGGGCACTGTATATGCATTGCAATTGTACGCGCGAGATTCCATTTTTAGCGCCAAGGAGCAATTATATAATTCCAAGAGGGAGAATTATTTGTTGTAAAAATAATGCCGCATGTTTGACCATCACCTTGATATTGGAGAAATTTACGCACAATTATGACAACTTTTCCTCTGTTTACTATACGGGTTCCCCTTATCACTTCTACCACGATAACATGATATTTCTGAACCACAGATTTCGCGCTATTCTGAAGCATAAATTTGCGGAGTTAGTAACGGGCAGTCTGACCTTTCAATTGAGAAAGAGAATAAGAGTTGAAGAACAGTCAATTGATTTGCAAAAAAAAAAAATGAGATTGATTTGGAAATTTGATAAGTCGGTCAGAGGAATTGCTTCTTATATGGAATATGCTGAAGAGCGAAATTATTTGGCATACGTGACTCAAGCTTTCTTCCTAATGGCGAGCATATATGCTTTTTATGCTCAGACATAAATTTGCAACTTGCCAATTTCGTCAATGCTACGATATATGTACCAGTTCTTGCCCATTATACATTACAGTGAATATTATGTAATGCAAAAAAGGCAAACAACCTCTTAAATTGTACAAATCGTGGAAAATTTGCAAAAATTCACACGGCACAAGTGGCTGTCTCCCCTATAAAACGACTATGATAAAACCTAACCTCTCCATGGCACGGATATTTCAAGAAAATTTTCATGTGGAAAAGTCGATTACAAGGAAAATGTTACTTAAGAATATTCTCTAATACTATCTTACCCCAAGATGACGTTTTTGATGATATAATATTGCTAAAGAAGGATAAATAATATAATACACATATCCACAAAATATTATTTGAGTCTTTCATATTGTCACTTCAGACACCTTCTTTCACGATTTATTATCAAAATTACACAACTGCACTGTGGTCTCTCTTATCTATTATGCGATATTAATTCCTATAAGAGTTTGTGAAAAATTTCGCAGCCAGAATCGATCTGAACAGCATGATATCAAAATACCGACTGCAAAATTCTCCGCCTTTTCACTTTACTATACCCGCCAAAGTCAGTATCTACACTACACACAAGAGTCGCATATACTTTATCAATGAATACGTATAGATTTTACGCACGCGGTCTCTCTTTGCTTCACCATGTATTACGTAGTGAGGACGATATAAACAATGGGAACTAATTATTTTTCTAGGAACACTTTTTTTGTTAGAAAACCAAATTTAGACTACTCTAATTTTAAAAATTTTCTCTTATTGAAATGTTTGACCCATTTCACCTATCTTATTAATATTTATACAGTTATAAATAAAAATCTGTAATCTCTCAAACAAAAATCTTAAAAAAAATATTTTTTTCCAAAAATTAAAAAATAGCATTACATAAAATCAATATTATTTTATTTTTAAATTACAAAAAAAAAGTTGATAATTTCTTAATTAATTTCTTTTAGATTTTTTTTTGAAAGATTTTTTTCTTTAAAAAAATGTAGCGTAGGAGAGGGTGGGGCAGTTTAACGACGGGGCAGTTTCAATTTTTGCATATTCTTCTTATCCCTTTGAATGGAATGGGATAAAACCTTTATGTTATTGAAGAGATAACTGAGACCCATGTTCATAAAAATAATTAATTTCGTGACGCTTCTCGTTTGAACTGTAAAGGCCTCTACACATTGTCAGCAATTTTCATCAAAAATTGCTTTCTTGAAGGAAATTACCTGCAATGCTACAGGCACAAACGTCAAAATTCTGTCAAAAATGCACTTTTTGACGAAAATTGCTTCCAATGTATAGAGGCCAAAATTGATTTTATAAAACTGCACCAAAATGAAACATTTTGTAATATTTTATTTTCAAGAATTTCTGAACTATTGCACTTATCTATCGAAGTAACATAATTATATTAAATTACTAGTGGTTTTATGTTTATTATAAGGCATTTAGCGTTGAATGAAACCTAAGACGTTTCTGACAATTTTGATTTGAGTTCCGAAACTTCGTGAGGGGCAGTTTCATGCAAGCACACGAAGAAGTTTCCAGTGTCTAACAATTTACTTTTTTAATCAAAATTAACTTAAAATGATAATTGAAAAGATTTTGTAGCTGTTTTTGTCGATAAAGTTCGAAATTATGGAAAATAATATTTCCTAAAAGTTCATAAAAAAATTTTAAAAAATAATCTTTTAGTGTTTTTTAAGTGCTTGAAAATGATAAATTTAATTGTTATAATATCTTTTCAGAATGTTTTCAGCAAGATATTGTAATTTTTTTTTAGTATTATAAAAAATCAAGACTTTAAAATAATATTATAAAACTGTTATACTAAAAAATACATATTCTAAGGCGATATAATGATCCAATAATGTACAGAATTGGCCTAGCACTACAAAAGACATTTCTTTCGTATAAAAATTCAAAGAAAATTGCTCATTCAATGAGAAATAGGCTTCAAAATCTTTGGCGATATTTTATTTTCTCTGTATCATTAATTAGTGTTCAAATTCTGTTATAAAGTTTTTGTTTGATTATATTTTTAGGTTTTAGAGTCTAAAAAGACTTCAAAATAGTAATTTTAATCAATTCTGGTATCGCAAGGTTCCTATAAACACGTTTTATCTTTCTCAAAAATTGGCTCATATTTATCTTGAAATTGCCCCGCAACGGAGGACTTTCACGCATTCTGCCATTCAAGTAAAATCATCTTCTTCACAATAGAACAATGAAATTAAAGGATTATTATTATTATTTTTATTAACCCTAAACCCAACTGTAATTCACAGAATATACAAAGTTTTACTTCTGTTTATCATCTTATTGCAAAATAGTCCTAAAATCCATTTTGCAATTTAGGGGTGAAACTGCCCCACCCTCCCCTATCATTTTTTTCACAATTTTGGAAAATAATCAATAAATTGATGTATTTGTCTACCCCTCCCTTCTGCAATTTGCCAAAACATCCCATTTCCAAGAATACAAGTAATTATATTTGGAGTGATTGGAAGTTTTTAGAATTAAAGCAAAGTATTGGCGGGATATTTCATTAAAAAAAATTACTATTAAGGGGAAGTGGGGCACCTTTCATTTGAGGTACTTTTTAAATTAGGGTTTTCCCTTATTTTTTAATGGAATTCAGCCTTATCATAATATAATTCAGCTTCGCAATTGCTTTGTTGAACTAAATTATATGTCATGATAAGGTCCAGTTCTACTTAAAAATAGGAGAAAAAATTCCAATTTCAAAAGCGCGCCAATTCAAAAGTCCCCCACTTCCCCCTAATACTTAAGACTGAGAAAGTCAAAAAAAAATGTTGGTCATAAAAAATATATTTTTCTAACTATTTAGTGGAATTTATAACTTTATTTAGATCGTCTTAAGAATTTTTTTAGTCACCGGTAACTCAATTGTCATTAAAGGGCTTAAAGGGTAAGTTTAATACAGTAGACTCTCTCAAATTCGGGCATATAGGACCGAAATGTCAGCCGAATTAGACAGAAATTCGGGCGACAAACTTTTTGAAATGCAACGATTTTTTATTCGTGTGAATATAGAAGATATAGATATTGAGTTTACACACTCATATATATCGTAAATTGCATGAAAATCCCTTAATAATGCAAAATCACATCAAAACTAAGACAAACCATGCCAAATTTGAGCATGTTTGATTCATTTGATAATCATAATCAAACTTGAAAAATGTCAACAAACTTTTTTCAAATGTAACCGTTGCCCGAATTAAAAAGTAGCCCGATCTTAAAAGAGCCGAATTTGCGAGAGTCTACTGTAATATGCATATAGGGGAAAGTGCCCATGCTTTGCACAGTCCCAAGCTTTATAATGACTAAATTTTTCCTATGTTTTTCAATAAATATGACTTATCAAACCAATATTTTAAAAACAAGGGAAAAGTGTCTTGTTTTTAAAATATATTGCAGAATTATATTTATTCAGAAACATAGGAAAAAATTAGTTGTTTAAGCAATAAATATACTGCTCTCTCTCTCTTTGAGGTCGAGCAGTAAAATTAAGAAGAGAAAACATTATGGGGAGGTGGGGCTACATTGTTATACGATTTTTGCGCCAATTTCGAAATTAAGCTGGTTCTTACAATTATTTTATTTAGATCAACAATTATATTATCTATCCAAATTACATCATGTTTAAGCCCAGTTTCCATTAGAAATATATGCAAAAAAATCGCATAACAATGTAGCCCCGCAGCTCAAAGTAGCCCCACTTCCCCCTACACATATTGAGTTTACATACTCATTACATACACAAAGAATTAAAAAAAACACTAGAATCTATTGAAAATTGAAAAATCTTTTATGCATTATTTTTTAATCAGTTTGAATATTTTAAGTTTGTTTTACCAAATTAAAATAAAGATAATAGAATTGAGTAAATAGTGGTACTTACAGTTTAAAAAGATAAAAAAATAATTTCAACCACTTGTTTTATAATAGAGTTGTGGGCTTAGGACACTCTATATCTTCCATACCTCAAGATCTTCCATCTGAAAAATCAAAGAAGGAAATTAATTTAATACAAAAAAAAGAAGTTTATAAATAAAATCATTATTTTGTATAACTATAATTTAGGATTTTCATTTTTTTGACATAAGAAATAAATAAAAACGAACAATAGTCAATTGCCGTCAAAAAAGAAAAGAATATTCGTATGTCAGGCACTTTCATAAAACATTTTTTTTTTTCGAAACTGATCATCCTAAGAAACAATTTCTGTGAAATCATGCTTACGTGAAATATCCTACAATCCTCCAAGTAATGATTATTTTTTTCATAAATTTTTCGTTAGATTTTTTAGAGAAATTTCTACTTTATGTCGGCAGCCTCTACGTTTTATTAGACAGACTTCCGTGCCAATTTCTATGAAATTTATTTTAAGGGATTACGCATTGGTATTGGTGAACTATTCTGTGAACTAGTGTCTCGTGTATAGATGACGGTTAGCGAAGAGAACACGTGTTCTCAAGCAGTTGTGTCAAAAGGGGTTTGGTATTTCAGGAATTGGGTCCCCGAATATTATTCGGTAAAAGATTTTTTCTTTAAGAAAAGAGAGGATAAATATAATTGAATTTCACAAACCTCAAATAGCTCTATATTATTAATATTAACAAGATAAAAGATTTTAAAGATCATGAGGAATTTTCTAGACAAAGTAGAAAAAGTGAAAAAGTTTTAAACTGGATTTTCAAACACTTTGTGAAATAAAACAATTGCGTAATAATGTAATAATAACTTAAAAAATGAAGATTACCAAGCGGGAGATATCATGACTGGACGGACAGTTAAACCCTTAATTTGAAGACTTGACAATTTTGGAATCAGTGATTATTAAAACATATACCCTGTGAATATGAAACCGATTGGAGGTGGTTGACCGAATCTCAAAATTAGAATGTGCGATTTTAAAGGAGTCACACCTTCTTAGTCCAAGGTGAAACCCGATCTGGTTAGATTGGGCTCAAACTTTGTGTTTGTGCAGAATTTAATAATTTAGTTGAGTTTAATGTAGGTTCGGCAGTAAAAAAAGTTAAATTTAACTATTCTTGTCAATCAATTTTCGTCGCAGACTTTAATGTAAAAAAATAGAAATAAAAAAACACATTTTAAAAATAAAAAAAAAGTTTTATGATAATGAATACATACTTAATTATTTTGTGAATACGTAAATGGTAAAAAGAAAACAGATTAAAAACATAATAGAAAATAGTTCCTACACAAATGCTTTCCTAATATGCCTGTAATTTTAAACAAAAATTATGGCAATATCCAAATAATAGACTAAACTAGGGGGAGGCTTTCAAGCTTCGCACAGACTCTGGTTTCGAACACTTCATATTTTCCCATATTCCTTTTTTACACTGTATTAATCGTATCGGAATTCTTTATTACAATGTAATCATGGTATATTGCTGTTGTATTCTGCACTTGGTAAAGGTATCAGGGTCAAATTATTCCTTTTCAACAAAAATGGATCATATTTGTTCATTTAAAAGGTTCACTTGTGTCTCTTGAAATTTTGTAAGCACATTTTTCACAATAGATTATGTTTTATCGTAAACTTATTAATCATATCATATTTCTCTTATCTGAGCGAACAGCAAAGATTACTTATTAATTGTTTTTATTCGGTTATTCCGGCGGTAGGTGTCAAAACAGTGACCCTTTCAAAGGATCCCCGGTGACCCTTTCATTTTTACCAGTGGGTGATGGAAGAATCCACAAAAAGACAATAGGTAGACCGCCCAGTAGGGGAATTCTGTAACACTCTGACAATGCCATATGACAAATTGCGTTCGAATCTCAGGAGAGATTTTTCGAAAATGTGATTCTGTAGCCGTGACATTGCCATTTCAGCTCACGTGGCATTGCCAGAAGTCACATATTTGAGATTTCTGGCAACTTAAATGACAATGAAACAAATCAACCAAAATAGACTATTTCTAAAATATCATTAAGAGATTTCATTAAAAAAAATTAATAAAATGCATTTTCAAACTCATGTAATAGAGTAAATGGTCTAAAGCGAGACAGTTTGGAATGTTGGACAAAGCAGTGTGGAATGTGAGACACCTCCTTAAAAACTTGATAATAAATCAATTAAATATTTCAATTTTCGATAAAAAGATCATTAAACCTAATTTACTGATTATTTGAGAAGTTAAAAATGCAAAAGTCGTTATTAAATAATCAAAAAGTGACTTGCAAGAAGAATTTAAGAAATGAGTGAAAATCGGAGGACATACATCCATTTAAAAGGTGAATAAAAAATATTTGTGAAATATTACATTTAAAAAGGATAGAAAAGTGATTTTATTTCGTATTGCTTTCAAAACAAGTTTTTTGAAATCTTGTACAAGTTGATTTTGTTAATAAATTTGGTGGTTTTGTGCAGTGAAATGATGTTAACAAGGACGACGAAGATCCTTAAATACCCGGAGAAATAGTTGCAACCGCAGTTAGCAACTGATATGGAGAAAATCTCCTGGAAAAGGCCGCAAGGATTTCCAGATTCCGAAGACCACTTTTTCTGACAGAATGGATAGTAAATATCGCAAAAATACCTGAAGAAAGACAAATAGGAGCCTCTACAGAACACCCAAAGCAAGTGGAAAAGGACTTGGGCAGATTGGAAATTGAAATGTGCTAAAAATTGCATCCGTTTTAAAGCTATAATTACTGGACAGCGCAAGGCGTCTGTGAAATTTACAGAACCTCTTTTTGGTTGGACGTCCAGGAAGTTCTTGGTAATAAGCGTTCCTCAACTGTTACCCGGACATAAAGGAGGGATTAGCATAACCATCAAATGTGCAAGTATACAGAGAAAACCCTCAACATTTTATGTTCTACATATTTCGTATGATATTTTGTCATTAATATCACTATGTCCAACTTTCCAAAAGTTTTTGTCCAACTTTCCAAAATGTTGCCCATCTTTTCAAAATGTGTTGTTTTCTAATTTGATTGAATATTCTAATTAATTGGTTGATATATCTATTAAAAACTGTTAAGATTCTGTTAGAATACCGTCGTTGCGGGTGACTTTGCACGTTTTTTCGCTGTTTTTCGATTTTGCTCTCTAAAAGTGGATAGTTAAAGTGAAGGAAGGGGTTTTTTTTAATAAAATTATTTGTATTCAGTTGTTGATGAATGTATTTTGTTCCACTAGCATTAATTTTATAAAATTTTACTATGTTTAAAAAAATCAAGAAAAAAGGCTTGCACTTGGGATAAGGTGCGGGTGACTTTGCACTTTTTAATAAATACTAAAAAATCAACAATTTCTGATAATAAGCGCCAATAAAGATCTTCACATCTATGGGTAATATGCACGAGACCTACAAGATGACATGACCGTCATCTTGATTTGACGTTTCTGTCCGCCATTTTGAATAACTGTCAAAATCTAAAACTGGTCCGATTGGGTTGAAATTTTAGTATGTTGTACCTTATGTCAAGACCTTTTCAGAACGTATCTATGTTTCAGTCTACGTCAAGTATTTACCTAGATACAGAGGTTCAAAGTTTAAAATTTTGAAATATTCATATTTTGGCGATCTTTATTTACTAATCCTTAATTTTAAAACCTAAACGAAATGCCTCAGTAACCATTAAAAATGGTTGAGGCTTTTATTTTATATATTTATTTACTCTTACATAATTTAAAAAAAAAATAATTGAAAAGTGCGGTTCTGAAATAGCAGAATATTTAGGGTAGCGAAAATCACTAAAAAGACATGGTTAAGTTGGACGTAACTCCTGAAAAAAGCCAAATATGAAATTATTTATACGTAAAACTTACTCAAGAATTCCAATACGACTTCAGTAAATTGCAGGATTGTAGACGAAATTTAAAAAATATTCTAATAAAATTAAAATTAAGAATAAAAAATAGTCAGTTCTGTTACTGTGAATATATTTTTATTGAACTATTAAATTCTTCTTAAATATTTTACTTTTGGCTTCAAACTCTTTTCATTTTATTTATATAAACAATTTCTACATAAGGATAAATTCTTTCTCTACTTTATGTACATATAACTTTTTTTTCTCTTCAATTAATACGTAGTGTCTTTCTCACAGAGTTGAAAAGTAATATTACAATAAAATAAAAATTAAACAACATTAATAAAAAAAAATGTTAAAAAAGTGATTTCTTTTTTGTTTTTTGGAGTTATTGTTCTGGGGCGTATATTCAAAAGAAGAGTTTTATTGGTGGAACATAAGGCACCTAAAAATAAATTACTGTTTGTCGGTGAATCAAATGAAATTCTTTAAAGTGCTAGAGAAGAACATCTTCCCCTTTGCAAATGCAGTTTACTATCGGTGTAAAGAATAAAATCTTTTGTGAAAATCTCTTAAAAATTAGAGTATTGACAATCGTTACACAATCTAAATGTATATATATGTATATATATGATTTACAAAATACATTTTGCTACAACTGTTCTTTTGGTTTAATGCCCTCCTAAAAAACACTTTGATACTCATCATCCACTAAGTCAATAATTATTAAATTAAATTCCTTTTACACACCTTTCATGCCATTTCGCTTCGTGGCGTTGTTCTGCAGCTCATTTTGTTGTTGCATTCCATTCACTAATTGTTGCCTGTTATACTTGAAATTAGAGAATAACATGTTAGTTTTGGGGAATGTTAAAAATCTACAATTTTGAGAGCTCTCGTGTTAGTTCACTCTCTCTCACTCTTAATCTTAAAATATCATTGAATTGAACCTTGACATGGTGCGATAGCAAATCCAACGTAGAGCATTTCTTATGCGATTGCCAATCCACGAACAGAGTCCTCCAGCTCTTGTCACGAGTGAGCACCAGTGCTTCAAATGATCAGTGCACCGAATGTTAAGGAGAAATTCGCAATATCAAAAAAACATAACATCCAGTAAACAATCTTGACCCTCACATAAATTATCATCCTATTCCTTCAAATCAGTGATTTACAACACTTTCTCATGCCATCATATAAGGAACAATATGAATTATTGATCATCCCTCTCTCAAAAAAAAACAAAGAGATACACGATCACTCTCCGGTGTTATTGACTTTCAATGAATTAATTAGATTTAAAACAGCTGAAGGCGAGAATCAGTTATTAACATCGTGTGTTTTCCTCCCAACAAAAAAAAACTCTCAAAATCGTCCAAATTGTGAGTCAATTCTCAGTGTCTGAAGTGCTCTCTCTACTATATAAACAAAAACGACCGTGAATTTCTTAAGAAACCGTAGTAAATGATTGCAATCCGGATGACTAATTATCTCCCATTCACAATTATTCGCGCCATCAATTAATATAAGCGCGTAAGATATCTCTCAAAGGCGAGCCTCTCTTTTTCTGTGATAGCACAAAGTGATTGTAAACTACTTGACTGTCTTGAATTACTTAAAAAATCCAATGAATATTTTGCAATTCATCCACACTTACTCTGAATAAATTCTTTTCTTTGTCTTATCACTCAGTTTTCTTATTGTTACCCGATTAGTTTTACTTCTTTTCAAACATATTCTTAACTTGATTGCTTTTTATTTACAATTTTACGCAAAGTCACATTGGAATTCACGCCTGAATTTCTCATTCATTTTTTTTGTGACCGACATGATTAATAAAATATCATGTAAATAGTTAATCATATCAGATCAGGGTACCGTTAAAAACTTTATTACGACTCCCAGGATTAACATGCTATCAGGAACGAAAAAGCCGCCATTAACAAAATAAAAAAAATTGCATACGATAATTGCAAAACATTTTCATTTCCAATTAAAAAAAAATAGTCAAGTGTGCTAATCTGGGCGCTTCGCTAACTGGATCGTTTATGACTAATCCACTTAAAATAATATTTTAATTTTTATTTTCGTAATATAGTCACTACAGTAACATAATATAACTATTCAAGTTTGAGAGAAAGCAAAAATAATATTTTTATCCTTTAAATAAGTGAGTGTAATCGACTCATTTCAATCTTGTACAAGCTGGATTCTACACTAAAAATTTTCAAGCAGTGATATTTTCGCTAATGACAGCAGGTTGATTGAAAACATTTATTGTTTTTTTCCTTGTGAAAAAAGTATTTTAAATCTAAAGGTTTAACAACCCTGTAACGGTTAGGAGTCACTGCAGGGTAGCATTACAAAAATCGCATTTACAGCGACAATAAAGGTTTTATTTATTCAGAATTGCTATAGTATCCTCGGTAATACTCTTGCTAACATCCATTCAAGGTTTGAACTAATTTTGACTCTTCGTTTAATTGCTATCCAAAGTTTTGTGTGACAGGTCAGAGAAAAAGTAGGATTTTCTTTTTGTGGAAAAAATCTAATTTCCAAAATCAAGAAAAATACCGCTTTAAAGTAATCTGACTAAAATAAATTTATTTTTTACTGAAAGATATATCGTTCTACTTTGTGTATTTTATTTAACTTTTTCGTCTCCTTTGGGACTCTGGGTACTCATGGAAACAAATTTTTTTTGTACTATTTAGAATCGATAAAATTCCGATTCTTGTGGATGATTACAAACTATAAGGATGTCCAAATCTAGGATATTTTTTTGCAGGATCCCAATTAACTCCTGAGCTAAGATATTCTTGGTCAAAAATCGTGAATTTTCGATTTTCTGCTTCCTTGCAGATATTGTGACTTTTCTGATATTTCTAGACCCGAATAAGGAAAAAACCTCTCGGGGCCAATAAGTATGATAACTAACAATTACAGATTACATAAATTCGAAAAACAATTTTTTCTTAAATTTTCAAAAAACTTGTTCAAACTTGATGGGTACTCTCATCCGCAAAAATCTAGAGGTCAAATGTAAGGTTATCCCGCCAATGCCCGCCATTTGCTTTTTGACACCAACCTTGTAAGAAAATTCCAAGCAGGAGCAACATTTTTGCCAATATGGCCGATAATTTTGACATTTGGCAGCGCGGAAGATTGCTTTCGGGGAAGTTTTTCCTGATTTTAATGAATTCTGATTGTCGATGAAGTGTTTTTTTGGCTCTTAAGAAAGCTTAATGTGTCTACAATAACATCGTGTTGAAAGAAATGTGTTTTAAAGTGTTATTTTGTGAAATATTTTGAGGAATCTGTTGGCAAGCAGAAGCTGGGTGTCCTTTTTAGCACTTCCTGGACATCCCACAAGATACTGGTCAATAATTCTTCTTGTTTTAGTGATCAAACTTGTAAAGGAGTCATTTGACACGCAAAAATAATTCACGAAATTGATATTATTGGCTTTTGGAAAATTGAAGTTTGTCTCCTTTTCGTTCTTTTGGGGACGAGAGTACCCATGAGTTTTCCAATTTCTGTATTACAAGTGTGGAGCTTTTATATAAAACTTGATTTACGGTGTTTATGTGGTTTTAATGCCAAAAGACAATTTTTAGAGGAAAACTTAAGGTCCATTTTTTTTTTTTTTTTTGAATAAATAATATCCCTATCTCATCATTTACCCGGTAATGTTCCAATTTTTTGTCTAAAATCCTCGATTTATCATTAATGTCTCGAAAAGGATAACGTGATCGGATTTACCACTTTAACTAGTATATTCCCCTTGAAAAAAGAGGTAAAGTTAGAAAAGATCATAAAACTGCAAAAGCAAGATTTTTACAAAATAATTCGAAGGTCTTCACACTAAAAAATAAATATTTTTCTTCTAATACTAAGATAAAAATTTTAACAAATAAGTGTTAATTCCGCACAATTTTAAGAAAATAAATCATTCTAGAGTCACTCAGAATGCAGAAATACACTCGACTCTTCGTTATCCGGCTGACTGGGGGACAAAATGACATTTAGGTTTTTTGAATGATCAACGGTTTTTCTATTTGTGCTGTGTGAATTTATTTTCTGTCTGACAAAGAAAAAGAGAATTTTCTTCGTGGTGTGCTTATGTTTCATTTTTTTATCACAATTATGTATTAAAAACTTCGATACAATGATAATAATACTTTAATTCACTCTGGAGAAACTTCATGTTCAGTAAAAATAATTTTGAATACATCAACCGCCAATGTTTGGCAGCTGTCACCCGGATAACGAAGAGCTGAGTGTACCATAAAATATTTTTTGCCAGGTTTTTGGGTATTCTGCCCCAATGTGCGGTGCTGAGGTATTTTTTGCGGCTAATAATAAGAGTATTAGACGTCTATCAGTGACTTTTCACAACTGCGTAAGATACATTTGTGGTCTTGGCCTTCGTTACATCTCACTCTTTTCCTGTGAGTGTTAGAATTTCACAGGACGGCATTGCCACAGGACGATACTGCTAAGAACATTTTCTTTTCTTCCTATTCTATTCTCTTTTTAAATATTTTCTTTATCAAACAATGTAACAGGGGCGGACCCTATATTTTTGAAATTCATTCATTCATACATTTCCAACCGCTTATCCTTATTGGGGTCGCAGGCCTATGACATCCAAATTAGTAGCCCACGCTTGTCGATCCTCCGCCACTTCAGGAAGATGTTCGGGTTCGATCCAAAGGCGTTCCAAGGCAAGATTCTGAATTTGATTCAGCTACCTTGTCCTAGGTCTGCCTCGAGGTCGACGCATTCACACAATGGCTTGCATAGCTTTCCTGGGGAATTTTTTCTGGTATTTTTTTTTTTGAAATATAAATATCAATGTAAATTTTTTAATTAGATATTAAACTTCACAGAATAAGATCTGAATGAATTCACAGGTACTATACGTATGTTTGTCCATTTAAAAATATTCGCCATAATCCAAGTAGTTCAAAAATAAAAATCAGTGTTCGGTGCTACCCCATGTTCGACAGTGCCCCAGTTTCCCCTAATTATCACAAAGTCAAGAGTTCGAGCATTCCGAGGTAGGGATCTGCGCAGGATGCGCGTATTTATGCGCGCTGCGCGCAAGCTGATATTCACGACGCAGCGCGCAAAGTATATTTTATGTGCGCAGCATTTATCTTTTACGTTTCTTTTCATATTGAGATGAATAATAATAATAATAATTAATATTATTATTAATTTAATAAATTATTTTAAAATCAGTCCAACTCGCGCCCCGATAGCGATAAGTGGTTGAAAATGCTGATGATGATGAAATCAATTCTATAGCGGATGAGAAGAGATTTATCATATATTTAATTTATTTTTTAAAAAAATCCTGCTACTAAAATCCAATATTTATCTATAATAAATAGGATCGAATTTAGAAGAAAAGTTCATTAATTTTAGAAAAATGGATTTGATTTTAGAAAATTTGAAGATAAAAATTTATGTCGACAGTTTTTATAAATAAATATGGGAGACCGGAGATATTAGGAACAAGGTAGTTTAAGACATGGTGGATTTTTCTTTAATTATTAAAATAAATGGAACTAATGCACTACGCAATCATGGGCAGCATTTAGATCTATCTTGATAAGAATTATGGATATCCTCAGTTTTATTGCTTGGATTCTATAAACAATTCTTTAAAAATTGATCAAAATAGTAGGTTCTGATGTTGCAGTTTTCCTCTGTGTTTTATACTAACTATAAATTAGCAAAAATTTGTTATCTCATTAGCTTACAAAGTATTTTTAGAAAATATTTTGAGAAAAGTTATAGGGATTATGCTCTATTTTTAATATTTTAAATAACAAAAATACACGTGGGGATCTTTGGTCACTTCATTTTCTGTGAAATCTTAGGTGGAGCCAAGGGTGAAGCGTAGATCGCGTGACTGTCAAAGTAAGAGCGACAACGATATGCTTTTGCAAAATTCCATTTTCCAAGAAATTCCAAATTTTATGCTAGAAAAAAACCGCGCCACGAATATCCTTATTCTTGCCCCTCTGTGCCCAAGATCGAGGATGTTAGGGACAAAATTACACATTCAACATTCCCCTCTTCCAATTCCATTTCCATTCCTTCCAATTCCATTTATTTCCTGAGCTCCATCGAATCCTTTTATTAAAGTAAATACTTATGGGTATTCTACGGACAATAAAAATTCTAAAACAGTTCACTGGCCCCTTGGAATAATATTTCAAAGAGAAAACACGATAAAAATGGCCCAAACATCCCAGGTCTCCCCTACTTGATTTTATCTGTCCGCAAGAAAAATGTTAGAGCTCTGTTTTTAATCGAAATATTAATTCTTTTTCTTTCAGAAAGAAATAAATCAATAGCACTTGATAAAAAAAGACAATTATATGTAGACAATACCTGTGTAAAAGTGTAAGAGGTAAAATTTTAATCTATTGAATTTCACTAAATTAAAAAGTTGTGGGAGTAGCATTAGGACTAATTTTAGAAATTCCGTATGATCAATTCTAAAAATCCTCTGGGATGATTTTATTAATAGAATACCTTATTTTAGAAATTTTTAGATATTATTATTATTATTATTAAACTTTTAAGGCTTTGTTAATATCGCCTTTGGTTTTGAGTGCTTAATGAATTTTGTGCATTTTTTAAGATTTAGTGTGTATGTAGAATCTTGATTGTTTATTATTATATTATTATTGTATTTTATGTTATTTTATTTTATTATTATTATTATTTTTTTTTTTTAATTTATTTATTTATTTATTTATTTTTTTTAAATTTTGGTGTTGAGCTTACATGACCACAGACCACCCGGTCGACCCGTCGGAGCAGTCTGTGGCTGTGTTATAGCTCTTTGTGTAAACCGATCTCCATTACGAATTGAACAATTTTCTTATGACCCAATGGGTCACAAAGCAAATTTTGTACAGACTGGCTCCCTAGAATAGAATCTCTCTGTCCAGTATACTTGCGACAGATATTAAGCAAATGGGGGACATCTATGATTTCATGACATACATCGCACATAGGTGGATTGTTTCTCTCCATTTTATATTTGTGGGTCAGTCGAGTGTGCCCAATTCTGAGTCTGGCTATTAGAGTATTTTCCATCCTTGATGCATCTAAAGCATATGGAGGTCCTTTGATGTTTGGGTAAAGTGTTGCCATGAAGCCATGAACTTCCCTCTGTAGCCATTCAGAATGTTTTACATCAGAATGTTTTGAGATAATGGAGTTTATCCCTCTCCTGGGAATGTCAGTAATTAGAGAGCTTTCTCCCCCAGCCGCCCTCTTCGCCTCCATGTCTGCTTTTTCATTCCCAGGGATACCCTTGTGACTAGGAACCCAAGCGAGCATAATTCTACCACCTGTTTTGATTAAGTTGGTGCGAGTGGATGCAATAAGTGGATGATAATTTCTAATATTTTGGATCGCCAAAAGACAACTAAGTGAATCCGTGAAGATAATCCACCTTTCGTCAGACGTTTGTGTAATATGTTTTGTTGCCATGAGTAAAGCTAAGGCCTCTAACTCAAAGATGGACCAATGTTCGTCTGATGACCCACTGACAATTACATCCGTTTCTGTTGTGACAGCATAACCACCACTTGACTCCAGGACTGAACCATCCGTGTAGAGGAAATTGGTGTAAAGGTGTCCGTATTTTTCTTTCAGCTCCCGATAACGACCTCGTACTTCTATATCAGGTGCCAATTTTAGTTTTTCTGATGTAAGGCTGGTGTCTATTAAGTTGTGATCAAGCAACCAAGGTGAGGCCCTATCTGAGGATTCTGAGACGGGATTTCGGTTATCCAAATACCTTTTCAGAGAGGATATTGAAGAACCAAAGGAACCTCTCCAGGTATCAAATGAAGTAGAATTTTTAATTTCGTTGTGAGCGAGGGTACCAGAGTTGGAGAGAATTCTACCGGCGGTTTTCATGCACTGATTTTCTCTATATACGTGAATCGGGGGAGCTCCGGATTCAGCTAAAATACTATTTACGGGTGAGGTTCTAAAGGCCCCGGTTGCAATACGATAACCTCCAACATATACACTGTTCAAATTTTGCAGTGTATTTTTAGAAGCTCCCGCATATACCTCCATTCCATAGTTCAGTTTGGAAATTACCCATGCTTGGTGGATTTGTTTTAGAGATTTCCTGTGTGATCCCCATATTGTTCCTGATAGACATCGTAGTATGTTAAGCCTTTGATTGCATGCCTTTTTGAGGGTTTTTATGTGATCTTTAAATGTTAGTTTTCTGTCAAGTATTATTCCTAGGAACTTATAGTTATCTTCATAAGGAATTTCGCAGTTTCCGATTCTGATGATGGGAGATACACATTTATATTTGCGACAAAAATGCACAGCCGCAGTTTTCCTGGCTGAAAACTTAAAGCCACGAGTTTCTGCCCATTCTTCCATTTCATCCACCTTTTCTTGGAGCTCTTGTGTTAATTCGTCCGTGTCTTTTCCTGTGATGTAAATGGAAATGTCGTCTGCATATAGCAAGAGTTTGATACGTGACTCAGCCGGAAAGAGATTCTGCAGACTATTGATCCCTATAAGAAATAGGGTGACTGAAAGTACTCCCCCTTGCGGTGTGCCGTTTTCAAATGAAAATAGATCAGATTGTTTTCCATTTGCAGTTACACGAACATTTCTTCGGCTTAGGTAAAAATCTATGAAAGCAAGCATAGATCCTCCAATATGCCATTCTTTAAGTTGGTTAATAATGGTGGTTTTCCAGATCCGGTCATATGCTTTTTCAAGATCAAAAAATATAGAAATAGTATGCTCTCCCTTTGACCACCCTGAATAAATATCATGAGTCAATCGAAGCAGAGGATTAATTGTGCTTCTTTTTCTTCTGAATCCACTTTGGGATTCTGCGAGAAGGCAATTTGATTCTAGGGTCCACATGAGTCGATAGTTTACCATTCTTTCAAAAATTTTAAGGTCACAATTTGTGAGGGAGATTGGTCTATATTCAGGATTGAGTGGTGTCTGTCCTTGGAATTTGGGAATGGGTATAATGTTGGCCTCTGTCCAGTTGGAAGGATATGATTTTTCATTCCACATCCTATTGTAGAGTAATAATAATAGAGTTTTGTTTCTTGGAAGTAGGTTTGATATCATGTTATATGAGATTTCGTTGGGTCCTGTGGATTTGCCTTTACTATGTGAAATTGCCGATTCTAGTTCAAGTAAGGTAAATTTTAAGTCCAAGTCCGGGAAATCATTCCTATTTGGTAGATTGCACGTTATTGAGGTGAGGTTGTTTTTATTTTGGATTTCATCAGCGGATAGCGAATTGTTTGAAGAATGCTCGGTGAACTTTTCTCCTAGTCTATTGGCGATTTGAACAGGATCAACGATTATTTGATCATCATTGTTAATGAATCGGATCTCCGGTTCCCTCCCTCCTCTAAGCGCACGAACCTTCTTCCAGATTTCTCCTGATGGGGTGTTTGGATTAATGTTTTGTACAAAATCATGCCACGTTTTGGTTTTTGCATCTTTAATAAGTTTTTTGACGTTTTCTACTGATTCTAAATATTTATCTCTATACGACGTTAAGGGATGGGCTTTGAATTGTCGATAGGCTTTTTTTCTTTCTTTAATGGCTCGGGCAATGTCTTCGTTCCACCAAGGAACTTTCCTCTTTACGTTAGTCTTAGTTTTAATAGGTATTGCATCTTCAGCTGCCAATGTGATGCTTTCTTTGAATTTATTATAGGCCTCTTCTATAGACATGGCTTCATTAAGATATCCTAGGTCAGCTTTTGATGCAAAAAGATCCCATTTTGCTAAATCTTCATTCCACTTTTTTCCAGAAGATACTCCAGTGGGTATGTGAAATAAATCATCGACAAAAATTGGGACATGATCACTTCCGCAGAGGTCGTAATGAGTGCTCCAAATGTAGTTACCAGCTCTACTGCTGTCGACTAGTGTGAGATCAACTGCGTTAAATGTATTGTGGGCCAAAGAGATATTCGTATGCAATCCGCTATTTAGGATAATAATATTTTCCTCATCAATAACTTCTCCAAGAAAAGTTCCCCTATTATCGAGCCTCGTACTACCCCATTCAGGATTAGATGCATTGAAATCTCCCATTAAAATAAAAGGACGTGGTAATTTTCGTATAAGGTCTGATAGGTGTCTCTTTGGAATATTGTCCTGAGGTCTAATATAAATCGAAATTAAATTAATTGTATAGTGCCATTTTATCTTCACTGCAATAATCTCAAGAGGAGTTTGTATTAGAATTGGTTCATAAAACCATCCATTCTGAATTAAGATCCCAACCCCACTACTTCTAGTTGAGTTAGGAGCTGAGTTGAAAAAACAGCCTGAGTATCCAGGTATTGTTGGTGGAATAGCATTGTTTGAAACATGCGTTTCTTGTAGAGCAATCGCAAGAGGCTTATGTGTTGATGCAAGGAGCTCAATTTCTGGTTTTCGTTTCCAAAAACCTCTACAATTCCACTGAATGAAGTTGTGGGGCATTTGAGAGGGAACTACAGGCATGGAAAGTGGATTATTATTGTAATTAGTGTTTGTGTGATTTGTAGATTGTGCATGTGAATTTTGATGAGAATTCATCATGATTTATTTGTTGAGGGAAGATCACTGGGTTCTTTCACAGGTGGGAACCCAGGAAATTCATCTTCTGAGCAATCATAGGTGGGGTCATTTTGAGGGACATCATTGCTAGACCTTTGGTTTTCATTTAGGCTATTATTTTGAGGAGAAATCTCATTTACCTGGTCTACTGGTATTGCCATTATCTTGCTTGGTTTAGAATCTCCTGAAATGGAATAGTCATGACATATTTCCCTCCCCCTTTTAACCCCCTTAAAACCAGAAACTTCATCAATCAGCATTTCACAGTCCTCAATAAGCTTATCAACAGACTGAACCTCTGTGATTTCTGAGGGACTTTGAGAAATTTTTGGTGTGTTAAATGTGGAATTATGTGCATTTTCTGCATTAGTAGTGTTTGTATCAGAGTAAGTTTTATCTGATTTATTTTGTGTGGATTTATCAAATTCATTCGAATTTGCTTCATTTTGTGTGCATAAAGATTGGAGTGGGGTTTTTTCATGTGAGGATGGGATTTTTCTCGAATCTGTAAGGTCAGTGACCGTATTAAGAGATTGAGTGGCAATAATTTTTGGATCCGGTTCATTATCAGCATTTTGCAATGCAGAAATTTCCTGATTGTGACATAATTTTGTATCTGAGGTAATTGTTGGTTTATGAGGTACTTGCGGTTGTTTCTGGGCGTTAATCTCTTCTTTTAGTTTCCTTTGGTACTCCATGAGATGGGCATTGGCTGGATTTCTGGTTTTGGTATTTTTGGGCTTTTGATGATGTGCACTTTTTTTAACCTCACTGGATGAGTTCTGCATATTTGGACTCGTTTTTTGTTCAACTTTATCAGTAGAAGAAGTGGAGGGAATATTTTCTACATTAGAAGAAGTGCGAAATATTTGGGACTTGGCTTGTGAATTTGGCTTCTTTTGAGCATGGGAATTTGAGGAATTACTAGAGGGTGTGTTTTTCTTGAGAATATCAGTGAATGATGGTGCGAGTGAATTGTTAATAGAATAAACCAAACCATTTTTCTCACCGAATCTCTCAAAGAAAAGTTTTTTTGCAACCTTATGGGGCACTCTTTCAATGGTTTTAATGGCATTAATACCCTCCAAGATAATGTATTCAGGACATTTTCTGTCAAAACTGGGATGATTACCCTTGCAATTTACGCACATAGGAGGTTTTTTACAGGGCCCTTCATTAGGGTGGTCAATTTTGGGCTCCCCACAGACACCGCAAATGGATTGGGGTGATTTGCACCATTTTTTTGTGTGTTTTAACTGGTGACAGTTTGTGCAGCGCAATGGGGATGGGGAGTGTAGTCTTACAGCGACTTTTAAAAAGCCCACATCCAATTTATCAGGCACTTCAGTGAGCGAGAAAGTGAGAAGGTGGACCGGAGAATCGATCAACTTTTTGGTTGGGTCCCTGGTTTTCATTCTTTCAACTGCTATCACGCCTTGGGATGCGAGCCGTTCCTTTATATAATTGCAGTCGAGTTTCATAATTTCTGGACAATAGATTCGTCCCTGAACGGAATTGTATCTAATGTCTTCTTTTACTGTGACAGGATGCCCTCCTAGTAGCGAAGCATTCTTAATTGAATTGAAATGGGAGAGGGTTTTGGGAGCTATCAGAAAATCCCCACTAGGGAGCCAGTGTACTTCGGCGATACCGCCTGGTGATAACTCTTGAAGTGCATCATGCGCTTCAAAAATGTTGAGGTTTTTAAGATCTCTAGTTTCACTTGAAATCAGTAGATATCTTCCATAGTTTTGGGGTTTAAAAAAACTTTTATTTTGCAAGGGGGGGAAATTTCCCCTTTGAATGTCTGTATTAAAATCCATATTGTTCACTACTGTAAGCACAAAATTTATTGGGGGGAGAACCCCCCTTATTTAAAGGGTTTATTCCTTGAGAGTTTGATTTAAATTTTATCCGAAAACACGTTTAATTGCACAATTTTGTGTCTTTATCTATGATTTTTGATAATGCACTATAAATAGATTCACTAAATTTATTGGCACAATAATTCAAGCACAGTTAATATTTATTGGGGATTGATTGGAGCGATTTTAGAATCACAACCGACACTGACCAGGGTCAGAGTGAGACTGAATTTTTAGATAGATTTGAAAAATTTTCCAGATACAACCAGAAAAAGTAGTACAGTCGAAATTGTGCACAAATCCTGCACTACCTCAGCACAAACCGTGTAAAGCCTTATAAATCTTCTTCTCCTTTAATATGAAACAGTTAAAATTGTGTACTAAAACTGTATAGCTTCTGCTTAAAAAAAATCTAGATTGTGTGCAAAACCTACACAACATTAGTATAAAATGATTAAGATAGTGAATAATACTCGCACAGCTTAAGCATAAAATGGTAAAGATTTTGCTAAAATATACTGCTAAAGCAGAGACTGTTCAACTAGCCGTTTCATACATCAGCAAAATGATTAATTAATCTTTTATGCTTAAGCATTGAGAGTTTTATGCACAATTTAACCGTTTTCTGTTTAAGCTGACCGAATTTTATACATAACATTGTCTAAGTTCAGTATTTTTTTTCGTACCTCTACGGACGATAAGGACAAAAATAGCTGAAAAATTTAAGAATTTTTTTGGACAAAACTAATGAATGTTAATTTTCACTTTAATGAAAAATATTACGTATAAGTAGTTGTACTTTCCAATGCTATGCAAATTTAATTTTTAAGCAAAATTTTCGCTGGTATTTTACAAAGTTTTGAACTATAGTTGTCGTATTTCTAAAAATTGTCGAAATTACGTGAAGATAATATGTGCATTTGGAAAACGTTCGAGAAATAATCTGGCCATCTATTAAACATTTTATGTTATTATTATAGACAAAAATGAACATATTTTTAGACATTCTTATATAGTTTTATAAGAATGTGTTGGCCTTAGATATTGTAAATGCAACGTATACTTATATTTTCTTATTAGTTTTAACGATTTCAAAAGATTTTGAAATCCCAAACGTGCCACTTTTTTCGGAACAAAATATACTGTGTAAAGGACGAATCCACAGAGAAACTAAACGCTTTTTCTGGAAACCGGGAACTGAAGCCTTTTTGTTGGTTGGTATTACCTTCTTCAGTCTCAATTAAAATGTTTTTCGCGTAAAAAAGTTTGCGCGCAAACAGTGAATCTTGCGCGCAAAAGTCGAAAAATTTTTACACTTTTAGTTCAGAAAAACAGCTATTTTTTTTTAATACAAGAAACAAATATAAAGAAAAAATTATCGCATTTCTCTAGGCGGACAACTTTCCTCATCAACAAGTCCCAATTTTACTCATTATAGAAAGTTTCTAAACATTCAAAGAAAATCACTGATTCAGAAGGCGTGGGATAAATAATTAGTGTCCCATATTTCGATTCTATTGTGAAATGCTTTCATGCAGAAATAGACCCATTGAACCAGAGAATAATGGCTAATTTTTTTTGGTTTTTTGGGGCGAAAAGCTGAAAAAGTGCAGAGTCATTGTAAAAGGATATTATAGCGTCCACGGTGGATGACCTCCATTCAAATACGACACATACGTAAAGCCATCTTTGCTCTTTCCCCGGATGGAGTAGTAAAAAGGCAGGAACGAGTGAAGAATGAACCTAAAAAAAAAGAATTTTATTGTTATGATTTTTTTTTATCAGCATTTTCAACAAAAGACCCACCCTCGACTCTCGTAGAAGAGTATCGCTGGCTGATTCGTGGTGAGTACATGAAGGAAAATTGCTTTGACTTTGTACCTCTCGGCGGTTGTCAGGTGGTTAATTAGTGAATCGAGAAGAAGAGATCCAATCCCATTCCTTCTATGCTTTTTATGTACACCCAACGACAGGATATATCCCACTTCTGAATTTTTACCCATAGACTCTGGGAGGATGCCACGATCTTCATAATTTAAAATTGTATAGGGCTTAATTTCAGCTACAATAAGGCCAATAATGGCAAAATTGTAGACACAGGCAAGGGCAAAGAAGCGTTCGGAAGAAGTAATATCCTGGTACCAGGACAGGGGATAATCGATGGGAAACCAATCGAGGCAGAGTGTCCGAACTTCCTCCAGATCGTCCGGACAGAGGAATCTCAGTTGGACGTCCGTGGTGGAACACAGACGTATGGCAAAGTCACTGGATCTCGAGGCAGAATCACTGGATTGGCCATTGTGTGAGTGTTTTTGGTGCCTGAAAGAGAGACCTCGATCAATTACACTCAATTACTTGAATCAATTACAGACAATCTAGCAAATCACGCATCATCACTTTTGGACGCAAATGCACTATGGTTCAGCAATCGCAATTGGCTCCTCAATGTCCAAATGGGTGAAATTATTGCTCTCTACGCCCTAAAAATCCCTCTGATCCACCTCAGGGCCTCCAGATTATACTCTTACTACTCAATATAAAACTTACCAGGTAAACTGCGCCATTTATTGTTTCACGAGATCCATGTTAGGCGGACACTTTGCACAAATAAACCCACATTCTGGGGATCTGTGGAGCTGGGAATATCACTAGCTGTTAACTTTTCTGGGAGACACCATACAGAATTGCAAACAATGATCTGACAATGCCAATGACGTCTTGCAAATCTCTCTGACAGACTCGCCATAAAATTTATAGCGCATGCGCTTTTACACTTTTATTTTTCCATTCAAAAAGCAACGAAAATTTATCTATTTTTGATAAAAAAAAAATACACAAAAAAATAACTCCAATTTTGATTCGTTTTTTTTTGTAAAATGGTAAAATCTTGCAAAGCAGGAAGCCCATTTTAATTAATTGATAATACACCTTTTTACGATTATATTTGATTCTCAATTTTTTATTTAATTCATTTATTTCAGTTTTCAAATAATAGTCTTTAAAGTTCTCTTATTTTATGTAAAAGATTAATTTAAAGAACCAAGCAGACAATGCTATTAAGGGAAGAACAAAGCATTTCTGACAGTGGATAATTTTTAATATTTTATTTTTCTATGAACTCAGATAAATTTAATAGTAGGATAGCGATAGGGGAAAGTGCCCATGTTTTGCACGGTCCTAATCTTCATAATGACTAAATTTTTACTATGTTTTTTTTAGTAATTGTGACTGATCGTACCCATTAAAAAAAAAAACTAGGAATAAGTGTCCTGTTTTTAAAATCTTGCGTAAACACATTTATTCAAAAACAAAAAAAAAATTAGTCATTATTAAAAAAGGGGTGGCAAAGCGTTCGAGCCTTTAAAAAAATGTCTATAAAAAAGCATAAAATGGCCTGGCCAGGGCCAATTTTATGCAAAGTTAGAAATACCTCATTTTTAACCTAATTTTGTGGGTTAGGGAACGCATGAAGAAGGAGAGGGAAAAACTAAAGAGGTTGGGTTCGAGATAAGGTCATTTTTGAGGAGGGGTCATCGAAAACCAGGAAGTTGATATCTCTTACCGTTTAAATTTTATATGGATCAAAAGACTGAAAAAGTGCGAAACAGTATTTTCAAAATAGAGCTATTACCGTTACTTTTCCAATCCACCACCGATTGTGACCCGATGCAGTCGGTTTCAGAATCAAAAAAGCTTTCAAAGAAGTTCAAATTTAACCAAATTTGTCGAAAATTAGGCCCTCCAGGGGGGGAATTCTGTACCGATATGACAATGTCGTATGACAAATTAAAAAGTTTTTAAATGGTTAATTCCGAAGAATTAGTCGAATAATCGATTTATAGCAGTTAGTAAGAGCTTCATAGAGCCATTTGCAATGACCATTAGATTCTCACTTGCATTTAGTATTATCTTGTTCTCGAATTTACCGCAAACATTTGTCATATGACATTATCATACCGTTACAGAATTCCCCTACAGGCTGGTTGACCTATTACCTTCAATAATTCAAGATGGAGATTTTTCCGGTGATAGGTGTCTAAGGACGAAATGTTCAGCTGGATTACCCCCAAAACATATCCAAAAATGAAAGAAATCGCCAAGGCCAATTTTTGCAAAGTAAAAAAAAACACGTTTTTGGAGGGGATAAAAGGGGTGGGGAGTAATTTGGGTAAGTTAGTTCGATAGAGAATATTGACTTGTGGGAGGGGGGTCACGGAAGACTGGAAGTCAATATCTCTTACCGTTTTGCATTCAGGATGGAGAGAATTTGAAAAAAAACACGATTGTTAAAACTGCTCTCTCTTGGCGTTCGAGCAGTTAAAAATTCAACCAATGATATTAATTGATTGGCAGAATTATTTCAAGTATTCTAATGTGATTTTCATTGAAAAATTTTATGAATTACGGTTTTTAGAGCAGATTTTGGCCTTTTTAAAAAATTAAAAAACTGAAATTAAAAAAATTAAAACTCATGATGATTTTTGATGAAATTTTTTTCAAAAAAAAAACTTTAAACAATGATATTAATTGATTGGTAGCATTATTTGAAGTATTCTAATGTGATCCGCGAAAGAATTCGCGTCTCGCGAAGATCCGCGAGAAATTCATTCCCTTCGTGAAAATCCGCGAAAAAACACGTCACGCAAAAATCCGCGGAAATTTTCAGACCTAGCGAAAATCCGCGAAGAAATTCGCTTCTCGCGAAGATCCGCGAAAAAGATCGCGGATCGCGAATTATATATGTCACCTCACAAATTTTCGAATATAGGCTCACTATGCAGGGAGACAGAGAGAGAGAAAGGGAGAGTGAGAGTGAGAGTGCTATATATATGGGAAAAGCTTGTCCCACGCCGCTTTTCCCGCTTTTTTCCCGCCTGACACTATTAGCAAATTTTTCTTAAAATTGAAATCTTTAAAGTAAAATATTTCGAGAACTGCTCGACGAATGTCTTGCATTTTTTTTTAAATTGGTCTCAATTTTCTGGGCTACAACATAAATATGAAATTTTCAAAATCGCATGCTTAGATTTCGAGATAAACTACAAAATGTGATTTTTAACCGATTTTTCAAAAAACTAATAAGACAGAAATCGTCGTACGCGCGAGTAGATATGTTTAAAAAAAAATTATGAAGATATCTCTTTTCAAACCAGAGATATTGCGTACTACGGACGGCCGGACGGTCGGTCAGACCCGAAATTGCCGGCTTATGATTTTCGGCATCAGGGATATTCAAAACCTATACCCTATGAATTTCAGCTCGATCTGAGCACTTTTAGAAAATCCGAGGATTACAATAGGTGTGATTAGAAGGAATCACACCTAAATGAGGGTGGGATCATACCATTTCTCAACGGTTCAGCGGTTCAAATTTTCCGGTGAAATTATCTGCCAAGGCCTACTTCGTCAGATAGACGAAAATCTGAATTTACCAAATTTTATAGTTTAAAAATAAAAAATGTGCAAAATGATTTTTTTTCCTATGTCAAACCCATTTACTCCCTTATGGCCTATACATACTAGGAGAAATTTCTTTAAAAAATGCCTTTTTAAAGAAAATTTCCTCTATCATTGTAGGCAGAAACGTCAGATTTTTTTTAAAAGGCAATTTTTGACGAAAATTGCTTCTAAGTGTGTAGACACCATTAAACATAGGAGAAAAATCCCAATTTCAAAGGTGCCCCACTTCCCCCTATGGCTTTTCACTTACATGTTATCACTCAATCGGCTCTTTTTCAATCGGGCGAAAAATTTTGTTGACAATTTTCACGTTTAATTATGAAGCTAATTCCCTCAAATTCGCTGTAGTTCTTTCTATTTTGTCGTGATTCTTTATAATTGAGTGCTTTTTGTGGAATTTACAAAGGCTTTGACGCCCAAATCTATCGATAAACCGGATGACATTTCGCCCCATATTCCCGATTGAGAGAGAGTCTACTGTAGTTTTCAAAGGTCTCAAAATTCGAAATAGCAACCAATTTAATTCGTTCTTCTGATTCAAATAGGTTAATACCCTTAATACCCCTTAATAGTCCATTTTCTAAGACAAAATTTTCCAAAAATTTTCAACTGACAAGAATCTAGAGAATTTAAGCCTTGGGTCTGAAGCCCGCATAAGTCTAAGTACAATTTCCTAATTCTTCATGGAAACACATAATGTTAAAATAAATCACTTTTGAGTTCGATTATAAGTTTAATCAGCACTAGTTTCAAGTAATCGCAAATTTTCAACACCAAGCCTAAACTGCTCCATTCTCCCCTATTTTACTTACATAAAATGACCTGAGAATCTTAACTCAGAATAAATATTTTCCAAGCACTAGTCAGTTGCTTATTCCGCCCACGATGATGGGTTTGAATAAAACAACTTTTTGGCTTACAAAAATCTCACGTTTAATTAATAACAAAAAAAAAAAAACAAGAAGAATTGACTTATGTTTCTGAGAGGAAAGCACTCACCTATTCGCCGGTTGTTTGTATCGATGCCTTCTCCTTGAGCTCCCAACAATGATCCCAGAATGCAATTAGTCTTTGATCTTGATTCGAACAGAAACTCTTAAAGTCTCGCAGAATTCTCAGTTGCATAATCTCGCCCTCTGGAGAATTATTTATCACCAGTGATTTCCACTTCTTATTGGGCACCATGTGATTCCAGGACCAGAGAAATCCAGTCTTACGAATTGTGTCCATGTCATCCTTATTCTTCCCGGACACATGACGCGTGATATAAGCTTCATGGGGACTTTGGGTGTCAACTGGGGCTGGATAGTGCTTGAGGAAAGTTGGCTTTTTCTGAGATCCTCCAGATGCTAATCTCTGACGTGATCGCAAATCCTGATGAGGAGATGGCACAAGTACAAACATATTCCCCGAACAATGAACATACTGAAAATCCAGCGAAGCTTGATTGGAACCCGCTTTGGTCTCCACGGCGCACGGCATAAAACCAAATCTAGCCAGGATAGCTTCTTGAAAGAGTAACAACCTAGTAGCCCAGGTATCTTTCTTGAAATCCTCAAAAAGAAAATCTCTCTTCTGCTTTAGGCACTCAGTGTCAAGTGGAATAAAAATTGGACCACGTAGTGGATCAGACTTCTCAGTAAAGGGTTCAGCCAATGGATCAGCCGGAATAGCCATAAGCTGAAAGCCACACTGAATAGCCTTACGACTCCATCCATAGATCAGATCGTACACAATCGGCCCTGATGCAATCACCCACTGAGCCACAATTTCAAATGCATGCCCAGGAATAAAGACACGATGATATCTCGCATGTCCCCACTCAATTCGATCACTCTTCTGATTGATATCAATCTCCAAGTGACTCTGTTTGTACAACGGTGTCTCACTGAATACACTCCTAATAGATTCCCTGAGGAATTCCGGTACATTCAGTTCATACGGATGAATTTTTTGCATCTTTATCTCTGGCGTCTCAATTTGCACCTCCATCCACTCATTCTCAAAAGCCTTAAGATTTCCCAATGGTGGCATAAAATCCTTCTCCTGCTTCGTTATATAATACAACACAAATCCCACAATTATTCGCTTAGAAAAATCCCCAGATGCATGACAGATCAACTTCTCTTGTCTCATCCGCTCCAGCAATTCAATGGGATCACAGGGACCTTCAATACGATTCTGCAGCCATGTTATCGCATCGTAAGATACAAATGTGCAGGAAGGCATGCTCTGTGCTGGACCAATGAAAGGTACTCCAGTTTCAGGATGTTTCATTGCCTCATAAATATCCATCAGTGGATCTGTCACTTTAAATTTGATCTGAACGGCAAGACTGCAACAAAAATATCCCCAAATGTTGCAGATGGCAGGATAATCAACTAACACTCAAAACATTTACCTCTCATCGGAATCATCAATACTCAGAGAATCAGCTGGTAATCCCGATGCTGTTGCCTCCTGAACGGCCCTTCCTGCGGCAAGAGATTTTCCACTTCTGAAAAAGATTATGAATCAGAAATGGGTTCACTCGTTGACTGAGTCTCTCAGATAAAATTTAAAATTTTTACAACTGATAGATCTCTCAAATACGATAACGCAATATTACGGCTTACAGCAGCATGCAATTTTTTTTCATGCCATTTACCACTTTTGTCCAGTTTTTTTTTTTATCGTAGAATTGAATGCAAAGTAAAATTATAGAAAAAAAGGGGTAGTAAAGCATCCAATGTTTCGCGATATGCTCGGATTCGTGATATAGATGCTATTGCTATTATACCTCAAAAGTACTTTCACTTCGTTTATCGTTTACCTATTCACAAACGATTCATAAATTACTCAAACGATCACCTAAAAAATAACTTAAAGATGATGCAATTGATTTTCGGACGAAAAATACTTATTCGTTCATAACCGGTTTATAACCGATTGGAACCGGTTTGGACTCATCAAAAATTCCAAGACCTTTCCAACCAGCCCAAACATGACCCCATTCAGTTGAGAAAAGCACCCCCTAGTGCATTTTTAACATTTAACCTTGAAAAAACCGTTATTTAGGAATGATAAAAAGGATAATTTGATATCTACTACAGTTTGGTTTCTATCCCCAAAGTAGGCAGATAAAAAAAAACACTGAACATCATTTTACACTAAATTTCATCAAATTAAGTTCAATCACGACACATTCGAAGTCATGAAAGAGGTTACCATAAAAGTAAAGAATTACACTGTGCAACAATTTTGAACTTTTTTTTTGTCCCTGGGTTCTCATGCTATTTTTTCTATTGCTAGGGTCAAATGATTTACGAAAATACTTATCATTTTGATTTCATTTGGATTTTGCGCCTGGTGTGTGTTTAGGAAAAACCGTTTTTATCCGTTTTTTTGATACTTGGGTGCCTATATCTCCGATTCTGCTGAACCGATTTATTTCTCACTCATTTGTTCTCCTTTAGATGCCCGATAAATCCTCTGAACGTCTGAACAGATGAAGTTCGCACAACTGACACCAGAGGCGCTGTAGTCTCATATATGTCAGAAAACATGGAAAAATCGAAATTTTTAGCAACTTTAATCAAGAATATCTCGAAAACTAAAACTGCCCTTAACAATCTGTTTTATGAGTTTGATAGAGAATTTTATTAGCTACATTTTCGTTCATATACAACTTTTTGCTCAGATTATTTTTTAGCCTCGAAGAGGTTCAAACGAAAAACGAGCACCCAGCCAACTAGAGAAAACCCTCATTATTTCACACATTTTGACTTTTTCTTTTCAAATTTAGAAAACTAAGAGTATTTCTTTAACTTGTTTTTGACAACTGTAGAAGTTAAAGCATTTTTACTGTTTTATAAGGTGTGTTTAGGTATAATACAAGTTAATAACTCAAATAATATCCTTAGTAACTACAGTAGAGTCTCGCTATAGTCCATATTTGGTTTCAAATTTGACACTTTTGGGTCGCACTAGTGCATGTAATTTTTTAAAATTATCAACGATTTTTAGTATTGAAATTGCTCGACGGCTTCCACTTTCTTTGCGATTGTGGTACTTGTCCTTGCTCTCTTCATTGTGGATCACAATTATCACAACTACTTAATAAAGTTTGCCAAAAATATTAAAATAATTAGGCATGTCGCATACTAAAAAACATAACCTAACTTAAAATCAGTGTTTTGAAATCAACGGTCGATAAATTGTGGACTATAGGTATAGAGCGATGGCCTATAGTGAGACTCTACTGTATATATTTTAGTCTTTACTTGAATCTTAAAAAAATTTATTACAAAAAATGCATAATAATTGCATAATTTTAAATATTTCATATTAAATTTATGTTTTATAATCAATAAGCATCTATTTTTACCTTTTATATATACAAGTTATTCATGGAAAACTCTGCATTTAAGTCTTTTTTTAAATTTCATTTTTCATTATTCTTTAGAAGTTTTTCCTATAATTATCAGCTTTAACTTCATGATTATGTCATTTTCGTCGAAATAAATCTAAAACTAGTCCTATATAAAACTAAAAGAAACACAAAACAACTAATTTGTGAAATTGTAAGTGTTACTTTGTATATCACATAAGTTAAAGCTTTATACAAATTTCCAAGTAATAAAATAACATCTAAGTAAGTAAAATAGCATATAACAATCACTATATTATCGATATTTAAGTATTAAATATTATAATAAGGGCTTGTGTTACCTAATTGGTAGGAAAAAAATATTAACATCCAAAATTGTGAAGGTTTTCTCTAGTTGGCGAAGTGCTCGATTTTCGTTTGAACCTCAATTTCAAGGTCAAAAAACAACCTGAGAGAAAAGTTGTACATGGATGAAAATGTAGCTAATAAAATTCTCTATCAAACCCACAAAACAGATTGTTAGGGACAGTCCTAGTTTTCGAGATATTTTTGATTAAAGTTGCTAAAAAGTTCGATTTTTCCATGTTTTCTGACATATATGAGACTACAGCGCTCCTAGTGTCAGTTGTGCGAACTCCATATGTACAAAGGATTATCGGGCATCTAAAGGAGAACAAATGTTCCCATATTAAGAAATAAATCAGTTCAGCAGAATCGGAGATATAGGCACCCAAGTATGAAAAAACGGCAAAAACGGTTTTGCCTAGATTCCAGGCGCAAAATCCAAATGAAATCAAAATGATAAGTATTTTCGTAAACCATTTGACCCTAGTAATAGAAAAAACAGCATGAGAACTCAGGGACAAAATCGTCGTTACATAGTGTTATTATTTAGAAAATAATTATTTATATTTTTTTTTATAAAATTTAAGGATTCATTGCTTCAATTTTCACTATAGGAATTATAAGATTTAAATTTGTTTTTAATAAGTTTTTTTTAATTGTATTAATTGTTTTCTGATTAAGGTGTATACTCTTAATTTTAAGTCACACCCCCATTAAAAGTTAAATTCCAAAAAGAATAGATATTTTTGAAAAATTACATAAAAATTGAACATTTATAAAAGTTTTCTTCGACTCAGCGCTGTTTTTGTTTTCAAGGAACGTCTAAAAATTTAAATTTTGCGGAGCACGTTCAACAATCAAATTTTTTTTTTCAATTTTTTAAAGCACGAACATGAAAAGGGGTGTGGTCTATCTTTTATGGGCTGGGCTATTCAAGCCTACTTTAATGGATCTACTCAAATTATCTTGCTAGCATTCTTCATTTCAAAATTTTCCTTAAAAGTCACTACAAATTAGCATATTGGAAATCAGTAGCATGACTTCAAATTAGAGACGAACCATGTTATTTTTAAGCAAGCATTATGGTGCTATTTCAATGAAAAATGAATATTCTTTGGCACTTTACTGTTTTCAAATGCTTATACATAATCCTCTTTGCTTTGCGTTGGTTCATTTCACGATTGTTAGGTGCTTTAGAACACGGAGAAGTTTATGGGGAAAATAGTCGAGACAGGCACCAACATAAAGAAAAGTCGTTAATGCAGAAGCACTTGAGAACAGTAAAGTTCTAAAAAAAGATTCATGAGAAGGATTTCCCTTTTTCATTTTTCACTGAAATAGCACCATTAAGGAGTCATATTCAGGAGAACTCCTAAAATTAGAGGTTCTTTTTTGTGAATTTTTGTGACTTTGCTAATTAATCGATCAATATGAAATTTTCTGGGGTTGTTATATATGTCTTGAGGAATACAAATATATAGTGAACGGACTGAGACTCAATGCTTTTTTGAGGAGCTCAGCGGCGAGCAGTAAAACTGGAGTAATTTTCATCCGATTAACTTGAAATTTTCAGGGCAGCTGCTTAAATAGATTCTCTAAAGAAGTACATAGGATAATTGAGAAATATTAATTTTTGCAATTTTGGCAGCAACTTGAAAAAAAAATCATGATTTTTTTAAATAATGTTTTTTTATTATTTATAATAAATGTAATTTTTTATCAATCTTAAAAATCCTATGCAATCCTACACTGAGAAAAAAAGAGGGTGCGATTAACTTTTTTTCCTCGTAACTTTAACACTTTTTAGGTGTAAAAATATATCAACATTTTTTAATGTTAATTTTACACCTTTTTAAGTGTAAAATTAACATGAAAAAGGGTAACGTTAACCCATAATAGGGTGGTGTCACCACTTCTCGCCAGTGACCCACTTCTCGCCACCTATAGTTAAATCGAAGAAAAATCATATAATATGAGTAATAAAAAGGATATCATGAAGAAAAGCAACGCTGAATATATTTTTTAATAATATTGTCCAAAATAATTGAGTTTGTGCCTTTTCAAGCAGGTGGCGAGAAGTGGTCATTATTGAATTTTTAATAAAAATAATTTTTTTAAGTAATACACCGTTAAATTGAGGGACTATTAGTTTGATATATCTATAGACAACATATCTAAGTAACTTTGTGTCAAATTTAAGTTACTTTATAATAAGGATTTAAAAATTATAATTAAATTAATTTCAGTTTTTCCTAAAAGTGGCGATAAGTGGTTACTGCACCCTACACCTAAAAAGCATAATATTTACACTGATTTCGGATCAATAATGCAGGGTAAAATTAACATTTCTGGAATGTTATTTTAACTTTTTCGGATTTCTCTCAGTGTATGAACATTTCAAGTCATTTGGATGAAAATTAATCCAATTCTACTGCTCGTCGCGGAGCACTCCAAAAAAATCGATCCTCATTCCGCGCACTGCTGCGCTACCAATTTATATTCAAAATTAAAATAAAAAATATTATTGTGTTCATCAAGATCAAGAGATATACAATAACCCCTGCAAATGTCGTATTGATCGATTGATCACCAAAGTTACAAAAAATTCAGCAAAAAATACCAATTTTACGCCTTCTTCTGGATATAACCACTTAACTTTATTTGTTTTTAAACTTCCACCAATTTCAACCAAAAAATCCCTCAAAAATGAATCGAAAGAAGCAAATGAAGAAAACCAAAAGAAACTGAAATGAACCAAAAAAAAAGCACTAACCTGTGGATGTTAAATCGTGTCTCATGATGTTTAAAAGCATGCTGAAATAAATAATGCAAAAAAACCCAAAGCATGAAAATTAAAAGGATACAAACAACAATGTATGATTATTTCATTAAATTGTTCATTTTTTTTTCTACGAAAATATAACCAAAATAAAAATGAATTGTGGAGTAGAAGCAAAAAAATATTGAGTGATTTGAATTTGTTAGAGTCCCACCAAGCATGTGAAATGATAGGTTTTTGTTCTTTCAAACAAGAAAGTGAATCAATCAAGACAATCAAATGCCAATTAACATGCCTACAAAATCAGTTAAAAAGAAGACGTTTCTTTTTTCAGCGTCCCAGAGAGCAATACAAGAAATAGCTAATATGCAAAATCCATAACAAAATGTATAAATTGAGAGTCTTCATGAGACACCTTGAAAGCAAAATACTAACAGTCTTGGTCTGGCTCTCTCTGGCAATCGATTGCTTCCAACACGATCTCGAAATGGTGAATTGCCTAGAGCCTACAAGAAGATATAATGAAAGAATATATTAATTTAGAAAAAATGCCACATAAGAATTCAATTAACTAGGTTTCCAGGTTTAGAAAAAAAAAACAATTTCTCAAAAAAAACAAAGCACAAACTTGTTAGGATTCAAAAAAATAGAAAATACAACTAGAAAAATGAAGGTTTCGGGAAATATGACAAAAAAAAAGGATTTTTGAACAGGAATCTGGGAATAGATATTCTACTGGCACCTGATTTGCCGGACGAGAAATAATGCTGGTACTGTGACGGCGTCTCGTTAAATGGGACTGCTGCGACGTTGGGCTTCCCTGCAAGAGCAACTAGAGAATATCGTGTCGGAAAGAAAGAAAACAAAACATCGTCTATTTTTTAGAAAACAACAAAATCCAATAGCACTCATTAATTTTTCACTATCCTGCTCCTTTTATACTCCCAATTTTTTTTTCCAATTTTTTGTGCACAGATGATTTTTAGCTTTCAAAACAGTGTAAATTCTAAAAACTACCCACAGATAACTGTGCTTAGGAAAATTTCTTTGATTTTTAACTCAAAACTCCAAAATTTAAGTTAGATTCTGAACTACTGAATAATTGCAGGAAATTTTATCTCGACCGAAGTATATCCTTAAATTAAAATTTTTCATAAAAATCAGTAATAGTAAATAATAAATTTATAAGTAATTTATATCACTCATTTTACCGGAACCTGAGTGCTCCTTAAGGTTTATGGACTTAAAAAAAAACAGTTTAAAAAACTTTATTTTTATTCATTTAAAAAAATCAAGAAATTCAGATCGATATGCTTTAGGTTTGAAATCTGGTTCTTTTGATTGATAGTAAAAATACTTTTATTTAATTTTAGGGTGGAATCACCACTTCTCGCCAGTCAGTGCCCCACTTCTCGCCACTTACATTGAAATCGCTATTTTTCACGATTTATGAAATAAATGAACCGTAAAGTTACTTCTATTTTTATTGCTGCTACGTATAAAGTCAAAAAACACTCATTTTTTGCTTTGAATTTAAATGTTTGAGCATTTTTTAGAGGAATATTTTAAGCAAGTGCATCGAATCCAATATTTCTTACCAAATATAGTAAGTGTCATGAAACGTCTATCGAACAAAATTTACGATTTTGAATCAATAATTTATCTATTGAACATTTAATTACATTCGACGAATTACTTAAAATTTGTATTTAGTTAGTTAATATTTCATTTTATATTATTTTTATGTAAAAATGAGCCATGGCGGAAAGTGGTAATATTCTAAAATTGATTCATCATCTGTCGCCATAGCTTTTCAATAGGCGACGCTAACTTCACTTCGGTAGATTCTTAGTTGTCAAATCTGCATTGTTTACTTTCTGCAATAGCCCTATAATTTGATTTCTCAAATAAAAGTGAAGAAAAATCATTTAAAGTGAGTATAAATAAGGTGATAATGAGGAAAAAGAAATGCTGAATGTATACTTTTCATAACATTGCCTAAAATATTCGATTTCGGACCTTTTCAAGTAGGTGGCGAGAAGTGGTTACAAAACAGGCGAAAAGTGGTGACGAAGTGGTTATTTTTGCATTGTTAATCAAAATCAGTTGTTTATATACTCCCGCGTTAAATTGTAGGACAATTGTTTTGACGAATCTAGACAGTCAATATATCTAAGTAGCTTTGTGTCAAATTTGACTTATCTGATAATAAGGGATCAAAAGTTATAATACAATTAATTTCACTTTTTCCTAAAAGTGGCGATAAGTGATTACTCCACCCTATTAAATGCTTCATGAAATTTCACTTCGTATTTATTCTTAAGACTTTTCAATAACTTTTTAGAAATTTCAAAATATTCTATGACAATAAAAATTTTCGGTAATTGTTTTGTTTTTATATTATTAAATTACAAAAATTAATCTGTGAGTAGCTCCTGGAAAATTGATCTGTTTTATTTATTTATTTTGAAAATATGAAATGCTTCAAAAGCATGCCAATAGTTTTTGATTGCATTTCACATTTTTAACCATTTTCAACAGTGTCTTTTATTTTTATTTACTGCAAAAGACACTGTCTTCTCAAAATATACTCAATTCAATTTGTACAAAAAAAAAATCATGCGATTAATGAAGCAACTTTCAAGAAAACACCTTGTGCAATAATTTATGACTCACCCGTGGCTTATTACAGTGCATCCTCTTGATCCTATTCAGGTGCATTTCCACATATTTGAGGAACTCTTCAATCTGCTGCTTTGGTGAGTCAGCTTGGATCTCCGTGAATATATCACATCTCGTGGCTAATCCATCGAGAATCTTCTTCATAGCCGGATGATCCTTAGGCAAGAGATACATTCTATAGCGCCAATATTTGAGATTTTCATGCAGCATGAAATCTGTATCGCCTCTTGTGCAAATGTATTGATCCATAAAGTTCCAGTTGTAATTTTCCAATTTTTCAGTCGTAAAATTCACCCCAGAAACCTCATAAGTGTCATGTTGGGGAGCATGAAAGCGATATCTGTAGTCAACAGTTATTGGCGGATAAGGATGTCTGAAAACCAAATAATTTACAAAATATTCAAAAACTAATATTTATCCTATTCTTTGTCAGACAAAAACCAAATTTAATTTTATTGCCACGATTACTTCTTTACTATCAAAACGATTAATAAATTTAAAAAAAAAATCATTCCCAAATAAGAAATTGCTTTACCGTGATATCACACTAGAGAATTTCACATTAAAATTTTAATCTTTTAATGTGATTCACATTAATTATTGCTGATATGTGTCCTAGTGTGCAATTTTCGTCAAGAGCTTTTAGAAATCGATTCATTTAGTGATAAAAAAGTGGACTCGAGTCACAAAAATTGGTTTAAATAGATTAAAATAGCATAAATACGATTGATAATTAATGAGCAAATTAATGAGAATTGAGCAAATCTATGAGCAAAATTTGCTCATTAAATTTTCATCAGGTATTACTACTTTATTGCAGTCACTCGGGTAGTTTCTGCGTCACAATTTTCTCACCAATTTATTCGTGATTAAATTGTGAAAAAGTAGTGCTAATACCTACTATTTATCGCGCGCGAGATCGAGAAAGCACAAAAGACATTAAAAAAGATCGGTGAAGAGGATAAGTAAGAAAAAAGCTAAACAAAAATGTGTTCGATTTACATTTTATAGTCCTTCATAAACTTCTAGGATTTCGAGATCAAATGAGATGGTAGCCGAATTAATTGAGGCTGTGCATCAGGAAACCGCCATTTGGGGCTACAACTGCCGGGAATACGAAAATAGAGGCAACCGATCTGATGGTTTTCAGGCCGTTTGCGACAAATTCAGTCACTAATCGCCAGAACTCACACCTCAATCGGGATTTGGGTGATATTGGCTCCCTCATTTTCGTAGTCTTCTTTTGAAAATAAAACTCTACGATTTGAAGCAACTCTTTAAATTCCCCCGAAATTATCCGGAGA
The DNA here is from genome assembly GCF_024763615.1 of Phlebotomus papatasi. Classification (NCBI taxonomy): domain Eukaryota; kingdom Metazoa; phylum Arthropoda; class Insecta; order Diptera; family Psychodidae; genus Phlebotomus; species Phlebotomus papatasi. The sequence continues at coordinate 46,003,228 of NC_077223.1, forward strand.
AAATTATTATGTTCAAAAAAATCGCCCCAGAGAATTTCAACGACACCCTGTGAAGGTCGCGTTAGAAGACAATCTCCCGCCCACATCCTCCTTCTTCTCGCTTAGCAAGTCCTTTTGCACAACATAAAAGTAGCGTACAGGAGTAAACTTCCTCTTCTTCACTAAAATCGCACATTTTCGCTCAAACGACTGAAATACTTCACACTGAGAGAAATCCGAAAAAGTTAAAATAACATTCCGGAAATGTTAATTTTACCCTTGCAGTATTGATCCAAAATCGGTGTAAATATTACCCTTTTTAGGTGTATTAGGGGTTAAAGGTAACTTTTTCATGTTAATTTTACCCTTAGTAAGGTGTAAAATTAACAAAAAAAATGTTGATATATTTTTACACCTAAAAAGTGTTAAATTTCTGAGGAAAAAAAGTTAATCGCACCCTCTTTTTTTCTCAGTGTAGGGAAATTAGTGACAAAATCCTAAAGAAAAGACCAACCAAGAAGCACTAAGGAAGACACGATCACTGAGAGAAATCCGAAAAAGTTAAAATAACATTCCGGAAATGTTAATTTTACCCTTACAGTATTGATCCAAAATCGGTGTAAATATTACCCTTTTTAGGTGTATTAGGGGTTAAAGGTAACCTTTTTCATGTTAATTTTACCCTTAGTAAGGTGTAAAATTAACAAAAAAAATGTTGATATATTTTTACACCTAAAAAGTGTTAAATTTCTGAGGAAAAAAAGTTAATCGCACCCTCTTTTTTTCTCAGTGTAGGGAAATTAGTGACAAAAATCCTAAAGAAAAGACCAACCAAGAAGCACTAAGAAAGACACGATCACTGAGAGAAATCCGAAAAAGTTAAAATAACATTCCGAAAATGTTTATTTTACTCTGCAGTATTGATCCAAAACCGGTGTAAATATTACCCTTTTTAGGTGTATTACGAGTTAAAGTTACCCTTTTTTCATGTTGATTTTACCCTCAAAAAGTGTAAAATTAACATTAAAAAATGTTGATATATTTTTACACCTAAAAAGTTTTAAAGTTATGACGAAAAAAAGTTAATCGTAGCCTCCTTTTTTCTCAGTGATAAATGTCGAAAGCTCTGATGGAATTATGTGTTTGATTCATAGGATTTGATCAACAGATCCCGACGCTCACCAGAACGACATATTGTCCTAGAAAACCTAGCTCAGTCCTAGATAATGGTGACTTAGTATGAGGGGTAGGGTGTTTTAACAAGGAAAAAAATTTTTGGCACTATTCTCAGGGTGCTTTATTTGATGAGACAAGAAAATTTTTCTTCGACACCCATATGATCAGACGCCGTTTAGGGGTGGCTGAACGACCCTCTCTATAGAATATTTTTCTGATTTTACACTACGGAGACGGTCGTTCAGCCACCTCTAAATGGCGTCTGACCATATGGTCGTCGAAGAAAAAATTTCTTGTCTCATCAAATACAGCACCCTGAGAATAGTACCAAAAATTTTTTTCCTTATTGAAACACCCTAATGAGGGGGTCGTTGAAGGCCGGAAAAGGGATATTTCTTACCGTTTGACCTGTAGTCGTGACACAAGTTGAAAAAAAAGTGGATTACATAACTGCTTTCTCTTTGAGTTCGAGCAGTAATATTTTAAGGTTAGCTACTGAATTTTATTATAAATCTTCATAAAATAGATGATGAATATTTGGAATATTGCAGCTATTGCAGAGATCAATTAGACATTAGACCAGACCTGTGCTCGTTAAAAGTTGTGTAATATCGAAAATTTTGTGTTGATAATTTTAATGGAAATTACAAATAGCCATACTGGTAACACTAATCCCGTTCATTCACGGTGCCATGATAAATATTTTTGCGCCAAAAAGACATAACAGACATAAAAACTCATATAGAAAGAAATTGTCTTCTTGATATCTTTGTCGGAAGACGGATAGCTGTTCACTACACACTCTTTTACTTGAATCTTGCAGAAATACAAAGAAATTAAATGCAAATATCACTTCAAATGGAAAGTTCTTAAATCGCGGGCAATTCAACCGTGAGAGAGAGATAGAGACACAAATAATTCACTTTACAAACGTCTGGAGGCGCTGCGGTTGCAAAAAATCTCTGAAATGCGACAAAATATTTTCTTCACTATTTTACCCTTATTAGCAGGTCGTGTCCCTTCTTGTAATATGTACTTTTGCATTCCTTATTAACCAAAATAATGTTGTACAAAAGGGTTTTTCTCAAACATATCCTGAATTTTGGGACAGCTCAAAAGAATATGAGTCTTCCAGCTCAAAATTTCATCCCAATGTTTTTGTTGTAATATCGACAATTATTCAAAATTAACCCAAATAACTGTATTCAACTAAAAAGGATTTTCTTGCGAAAATGACTTAACTCTAAGGGGAATTAAACAATTTTCACATTAAAAAACCTCTCATTTTCTCTACGTAAATTTTCGCGGCATTTCTAAGAATTCCAATATTGAAAAAAGAATGCCAACAGGCACCACCAAATTCACTTCGGCTTTTCTTTTAGCTCAGGCCTGCGATTAGACCATTTCAAGTCCAAAAAGTTTTCCCCATCCATCTCAGTAATTCTATACGGAGATCCTATTTGCTTCGCTGTTGCAATTACTCCAATCTATTAACTTGGGACATTGGACAGCTAACCTGGTGATTTTTTAGGGGGCCCTGAACCTGGGGATTTTTAAGGTCAAAAAAAATTTGTCAAGCTATAACAAAACCTTATTTAATTTGGCTATACACAGAAAAAAATATTTTGTAAAAATGTTCGTAAATGTTTGTGAATTCCTATGGGGGAGTTACGAAATGCTCGTGAATCGTATAACCCACAAAGAAAGTTCGTAAAAGTTTGTACTTTTTTCACAAGCATTGTTCGTAAAATGATCATTTGACGAATATTTTTTGTACTTTTACAAACATTTGTTCGTAAATGTTCGCAAACACACAAAAATGTTAGTAAAATTTTGTCATTTGTTCGTAAATGTTCGTAAAATGCTCGACAGAAAAACAAGCATTTACGGACAAATGACAAAATTTTACGAACATTTTTTGTGTGTTTACGAACATTAACGAACAAATGTTTGTAAAAGTCCAAAAATGCTCGTCAAATGATCATGTTACGAACAATGTTTGTGAAAAAAGTACAAACTTTTACGAACTTATTTTTGAGTTATACGATTCACGAGCATTTCGTAGCTCCCCCATAGGAATACACAAACATTTAGGAACATTTTTACAAAATATTTTTTTTCTGTGTAGGTCCTCTGAAAAGTGACCCCTGTGAGTTTTAGCCCAAAATATTAAGAATTACGGATTTTACTTTCTTTGATGATTTTTTGTTAAAATGTAATGTTATGCGCTGGCACACCTTTTCAATTGAGTGAAATTCAATCGATTGAATTTCATTCAGTTGAAAAGTGTACCAGCGCCATTAGGAATTACGACTATTAGAGCAGATTTCGGATTTTTCTAAATCGAAAAAATCGACATTTACGGGGTTGTCATGTTTTTTGGTCAAAATTTTTCCAGGATGAAAATTAAACCAATGACAATAATTGATTAATAGAACCATTTTGTGTATTCAGTGTGAATTTCATTGAGAAATATTGATTGTATTGTGAGAAAATATCTATAGAATTGCCTTTTCAAAATTTCACGTAAGTCATCAAAAAATTTCAATTAAAGATCCAAAATTTCTTTAAAAAATTCCAAAATTTCAAGAATAAGTAGAAAATTTTCAAATAAAAATTGCACAATACCTTGGTCTATATCTTGTAACAGTAATCACAGAACCGGTGAGAGAGATCCTGTGAAACATCCTGCCAATAGACAAAAGATATTCCTTTGTGGCCTCTTGAGGAGGTGTCCCCAGGACAAAATACTTTGGCATTTGTACACCACCACAGCATGGTGCTGAAGATGGCTTGAGTGTGTCCGGGAGCACAATCAATTGGAATCCCTGAGCCAATCGCTGCGAAATGAGCTCCTTGAACACTTGCTCTGTGGTCAGGGGCTTTTGGTAGACAGCTCTATTTGTGGCATAGTCCGCATACACATCCTCCGGCAAGAGCGTATAATCGGACACCACATAGTCATTGTGCAGAGAACGTTTATCCGGAAAGTAATCCGTGGTAATTGGAAGGCACGCAGGAATAGTCAGAGATTTCCAATCGACTCCTAAACAATTTTTTACATCGTATTAATTTAACGCAATCAAGCACAAATACATAATCGCAGTTCTAGAATACAAAGAATAAATTAAAAATTATATATTGTGCACTAAGCTTGCATATAGTTTTGTGCAAAAATGTGCAGATACATTAAAAACTTTTGTCTTAAATGTGCTTTTACAGGGAATAAATAAATAGGTGCAACACTACGAATAATAAAATGCTACAAATGAAAATAGTGAATATGATGGATGAATAATGTCATAATATAATTTACAGCATGCATTATTGCAAGTTTTTTTTTCTTTAAAAAAAATAGTAAACCAAAATCACCAATAAATTAAACTAAAATGGATATTGAAACCTACATTATAAAATTTCTACACTTTTTGTGGTTCCTAACTAGTAACATTTACATTGCTAATGATTCAATGAAAAGCCCAAAAAAAAGAAGAGAAAAATTAAAAATGATTAATTAAATAAAATTTAGAAATAGATTACATTCAAATTCATTGAATCATTAGACCTTTCCATTGACGCACTAAAAATAAACTAAATGAAAAATGCTTTTAAAGAAAAACACAAAATTGTACCCAGTTAGGAACCACCAAATATTACGTTCTAATGATAAAAAGGGGAATATTAAGTAATATTCTCGGACCTATGATGATCTTTCCGGCTGCTTCCACAGAAATTGTACAGACAGAACATGGATTTGCAGATGGTTTGGTTCATGTGTAATTTTTTTTTGTCAGCCGAATCACATGAAATAGAATTGCAAATTTACATTCACTTTGTAATCTCGAATGACCAATAAAAAATGGATATGAATAAATCTATAGCCCTATGTTAATATTTACATTAAAATTTAATTATAATATATTCGATACGCTGGTGGCTGTAATTGCAGTACATTTGAATAGTAGTAGAAAGTGCCCTTGCGTAAATAATGTCACTGAAATATTGTAGAAAATAACAAAACACATTTACATAGAGAAATAGTATATATCTATAATTAATTTTGAAGCGAACATCAGTTGGATGAAAAGTCTACACTGAGTGAGAGAAATCCGAAAAAGTTAAAATAACATTCCAAAAATGTTAGTTTTACCCTGCATTATTGATCCGAAATCGGTGTAAATATTATGCTTTTTAGGTGTATTAGGGGTTAAACTTACCCTTTTTCATGTTATTTTTACCCTTAATAAGGTGTAAAATTAACATTAAAAAATGTTGATGTATTTTTAAACCTGAAAAGTGTTAAAGTTATGAGGAAAAAAAGTTAATCGCACCCCCGTTTTTTTTCAGTGTACTCTTCAGAGATCATGAAAATGAATTTTGGATAGGAAATTAATTACCGATAAATCAACCGGAATCGGATCGAGCTCTTTGGAAATAACACGACTGTTATAATAAATTTTCAATCTTTATCATATGTAGCAATAAAAGTTAACAATCAGGGAAGTTTAATCGCCAAAACTTCGAAGGCCATTCCATAGCATAAATGAAAAAGAAAGTTTTCAAACCATATTCGTTATTCAACTAAAAATATGTAATTTCAATAAAAAAGTGTGACAAAGCCTCCCAGGCTTTGTAAATTGCTTGAACTCGTGACTAATAGATAGTGGGGAGATTGGGGCAAAATTTGTCAAAACGAAAATTTCAATATTCACTATTTTCTAAAATAAAAGAGACTGAGGCTTGAAATTTTTATTATAGATAGCCTTCATGAACATTCTTAAACTTACAAAGTTTCAAGGGATTCGAGGAAGGATTTTGTAAAATAAAAAATAATGAAATTTTCGTATTTTTGAAATATTTGGCTTATAGAAAATATCAATACTGATTACCTCAATTTAAGCACATTTCTCGTTAAGATAGAGAAAAATTACACTATGCAACAAATTGACAACTTTTTTTTGGCACATGGATCTCACATGGTGCGATTGGTAGAATCGAGTCCCCTGATCAAGAATCTGTTCTTGGTATTTCTCCTATATGTCACAATTTTATTAAATTAATTTTTTTTTGTTTTTGCTGTTTTGTCATATATTATCAATTATTCCTCCGGTTCTAGTGTACAGAACTTAACAAATGAACATCCGTTGGAAAGGTAAGTAGTTGTGTTTCAACTTGAAAATTATGTGATATTTTTTCAAAAAATCCTTGGGGGCGGAAAAACAAAATCAAACTAAAATTTCTCAAAAATGACCTAAGAAAGCAACTTTTGAAAAATCATATAAACTAAACTAAACTAAATATTAATGTACTCTCTTCAGCACACAATAGACTTCACTTAGGACTACATTTTTGCCATAGAAGACATCCTGCTCCGATAGCTCTCTAAATGCCTTATTTTTTTATTTACATTTATTTTTGATTGCTTCTACAAGTTATTGGTTATGAACCAGTTCATTGCAGACTCAGAACCGATTGGAACCGGTTCAGTTTTATCGGAAATTCCAAGACCTTTTCAAAGAACCCAAAAATGATACCATTCGGATGAGAAATATACTCTTTCTAGAACCTTTTATATATGCGATTCTTTACAATCTCAGCTTTTGTGGTCCGAGGTGAAATCCGACCTCGTCAGATCGCGCCCAAATTTTGGATCTACACTAGACTCTCGCTAATTCGGCTCTTTTAAGCCACCATTTTGAAACATCCCAAAATTTTGTTTTTTAAATAACTCAGCCCCTATAGCATCCATCGATCTCAAAATTTAGCATAATATAGCTAGGCCTAAGATGGGGCATAAGGGGTCAAAAATTATATTTTCGAATAGCCTCCGGTTCTAATTGTCAGAATTTGAAAAATTTTGGTGTTTTAGAAAGCTATCAAAAAATTGATTTTTGAATATTCGATGTCGAATATTTCGAAAACTAGACGATGCTTCTAGTCTGATATCAATTTGCTACCATTCTAACAAGTAGTTTCTATGATATTAGAGATTAAAAATTTTCAAATTCTTATTGAAATTAGGTCATTTGGAGCCGAAACAACTGATCAATTATTTTTTTAAATTGTTTCTTATTTCTAAATATCTTTGCAAAAGGCACTTCTATATCGTTCTGAATAATTTTGCACTTATCAATTACAGCCACTAGCGCATGAGAAAATTATACATCTGTCCTGAAACTCCTATCTCTTATTTGTATATAATCGTATATATTGTTGTCTCTGGATAAAGAAATTTAAAAAACATAAAAAGTGTAATGGAGAGCAAAAGAATTTACCTGTGGTCAGTGCTGGAGTCCATTCTTGCTCACCCGTTGCGCCCCACAGCAAAGTGAGACTCTTGGACGGAGTCACTGTAACCGAATGTCCGGCTGCTGAATGAAGAGTGGATATTTTCCTTCTCGGTGTCGAAGCAGCATCTCCTCCACTTTCACTCACACTCTCAATTCCCGCATAATCATCGAGACTCTCAGCAATGGAGCAGGTAGCTGTATGAGCATAATCACTTGCATCCACTTCACTGTAGGTATTTTGACAGGATTTTGGTGCTGGAATAGCCTGATAGTGATGCTGTTGAATTAGAACTCCCGTAGGACCCTTGGGAAAAATATGGGTCCATCGTCTGCGATTGCTAGTGAGCTTTATTGTCACATGTGAAGGATCAAAGGGATTTATCAAAGCTCGCCCTGGCCTAATAACTGATCCATTGCCAATGAATCCTTTTCTGTTAACCTTCTCACTGGATTTAAATGATTCCGAAAGATTTGTTCCAGTTGGTGAATCCACCTGAGACAAATTGCTGAGAACACTATTTGCCCCATGATGAATATCAGGATCAGACATCTTTCGTCTCAAAATCTGTCTCGGAGACGTAGAAAGCCACTCATTGTTCGCTGATGCCAGATACCCTTCCAGACTCGGCACAGAGGTCTTCTTCGTCCGCGGTGGTCGTTGCAGAGAACACGTCCCATGTGCCGGAGGCATCTGAAAGATCTGTGCATCATAGGCATCGTAGTCAAAAAGGGAATTGTGAATGTATTCTGTGTGATTGTCCGGGAGGAATTTCAGTGCTTGATTCTCTTTCTCCTCATCCCTATCTGCATCCGGTCGAAGTGGGGGCAATTTTATCCGTGGAATGAATGTTGAATAGGCCACTTTCTTGTTTGTTGAGTAGAAACTGAGATTAATCCAATGTGGCATGGAATAATCATCGGCATTGAGGGAAGAATCCTTATTGTGAAATTTTAGAAGAGGCACAGCATGAAGAGGCTGCTCACCAACGCATACTAAATCACTCCCAACGCCATTATCAATAATCTAGAGAAGAATGAGAATTTCCTTCAAACAAGCTTATATCGATATAAAGCAACGATAAGAGCAAATGCATTATATACGATATAACAGGATCCGAAAATGCTTAGTGATAAATCTAGACAATCTAGACCAGATAAGTGAAATTCTTTATGTTTTCCAATAGGAAATGCATCTATTTATTGTTATCAAAAGTATTGGCAACACGTCCCAGGCTTTGCGAAGTGCCCGAACTCGTGACTTAGATGCTACTTAAAAGCCCTTTCGCATCATTTACCATTTACCGGTTCTTAGTCAATTTGTAAATAACTTGAAAGATCTTACAAAAAAATTTTAAGAGTAATAAAATTGATTTTCGGACAAAAATTACTTATTGGTTCATAACCGATTCATTACCGGCTTACGACCAATTTGAACGGATTTATAAATCATTCAAAACATTACCCAAAACACCTTAGGATTAATATAATTTAATTTCCAATAAAAAAATAGTTATCGATTATGAACCCGTTCATTACCGGTTCAAAAGCGATTGGAACTGGTTCAGTTTTGTTGGAAATTCCAAGACCTTTCCAAAAAGTCCAAACATGACCCTATTCGCTTGATAAATGCGCTCTTTAGAGCCTTATTAGGTGAGATTCTTAACAATCTCACCTACTATAATCCTAACAAAATTTCATGTCGTCCGATCGACCTCAAATTTGGCCAAAATGTGTTTCGCCACTTCCTGATTCCGAATATATATGTGGCTAAGTTACGTTCCCGGCCGGCCGGCCGGCCGGCCGCTCTTTGGAGCTTAATAGCTCCTAAACTAAAAAAGATATCGACTTGCGGTTTTCGGCAAAGGTTATATATCGGGTGAAAATTGCAACTTGGTGCATTGACCCCCCACCCCCCACCCCTCCTTCCGCCATTTTGAAGACTCCCCTTTTTTTGTTTTCTCAATAGCTCCGCCCCTATGGCATTCAGCAGACTCAAATTTTAGTATGTTATAGCTGGGCCTTAGAGCTTTCCATCAATACCAAACTTAAGGTCCCCCGACCCCCCTGACCCCAGCTATCAGGGTCCAAAAAAAATTTCTTAAAATGGCCATAACTCCGGTTCTAATTGTCAGAATTTAAAAAGTGAGGGCTTTTTGGAAAGCTCTCGTGAAATGCCACTTCCCCTTCTAACATCGCAAGTTCATAAAACCACCGCTAGGGGCGCTTTTTTTAAAAAGAAGATTTTTCAATTTTCTAAATGAAATAACTCAAAAATTCCATTGTGCATCGGGCTGAAAATTTAGTATGTTGTAGCCGTTGATTATATCTATCAAACAAAAAAAACCTTAAGTCGATCTAAAACCCCTGACCCGAGCTATAAGGGGTCAAAGTTCGAACATTGACCGGCCTCTATCTCCGGTTCTAATTAACATAGCGACCTAAATTTTACCTTTTTGGTTTCGTCTCGATGAGCACTTTCAGATGGAAGTTCAAAAAGTCACCACAGGTGGCGCTGTGATAGCGTCAAAATTCATCGAAATTCAAAGTCACTTTTCTCAAAAACGGCATTGTGCAAGTTAATGAAATTTTAGTATGTTGTAGTCCAGTCTAGGACGTTTCCAAAATGGTGCGTATGTGCGCTGTGGTTTCAATAGAACCGGAGATATGAGGGGTCAAAGTTCACAAAATTCAAAAAATCATATCTCCGGTTCTATGTGACCGATTTTGATGAATGAGGGCTTAAACGAAAGATCTCACCAAATGCTACAACTTTCTAGAATATTTGAACTTCGTGGGACCAACACCAGGGGCGCCACAGTCGAAAAACCAATTTCAATATCACATAACCTCAATTATCTCGACTGTCGCTGAACCGATTTTGATGATTACTTCAACATAATTGTAGAGCACATTTGTCTCTACATTTCGTCCATACATCATTTTCCACTCAGACTACGCTATCACTCCGATTTTGCCGTTTAAGTGTGAAAAAATTGATTTTTCCCATAATAACGCTTTGAAACCACTCAGATGCCAATTTGACTGCCTCTACTCGACCAAGACACTTAAAATAGGGTTTTAAATGGAAAGTCCCACAAAATACAACAATTCTTTGATATAGTTGAAGTTCAACAAATAACTACTTGGGGCACTCTGGATGAAAAGACGAGTTAAGAAACAAAAAACCTCGATTATCTTGACTTCTCAGTAATCAATGAGATCATGTTCTATGGGAAATAGAGAACATTCTGGTCTACATTTCATCCATATATCACTTTTCTGTCAGTTCATCCAAATCCTTGATATTTTGGTTTAAATAGAAAATTTGTATAATTTCACGAATTTGATTCAAGATAACTGAATGGCGTCTCCCAACTTCAGCTCTAAATGAAATTTGCATGCACTCCGAGTTAGCTCACGTTAAGAATCTCACCTACATAAGCCGGTTAGGATTATCTGTCCCTTTAACCTTTGACCTTGAAAACCCTTTATTAACCCTTTAACTCTTTCCGGACCACAACATATCCAGCGAACGAATTTCAGTAAAACTCACTTTATTGTAAGTCTTAGTGGTCAAATATGATACTTTTGTAGAGAAAGAATTTTCTCCGCCTCTGGGAAATTGGAAAACTCATGGATACTCTCGTCCCCAAAAGAACGAGAAGGAGACAAACTTCAATTTTCCAAAAGCCAATAATATCAATTTTGTGAATTATTTTTGCGTGCCAAATGACTCCTTTACAATGTTGATCACTAAAACAAGAAGAATTATTGACCAGTATCTTGTGGGATGTCCAGGAAGTGCTAAAAAGGACACCCAGCTCCTGCTTGCCAACAGATCCCTCAAAATATTTCACACAAAAACACTTTAACACACATTTCTCTCAACACGATGTTATTGTAGACACATTAAGCTTTCTCAAGAGCCAAAAAAACACTTCCTGGACAATCAGAATTCACCAAAATCAGGAAGAATAGGAAAAACTTCCCTGAAAGCAATCTCCCTCGCTGCCAAATATCAAAATTATCGGCCATATTGGCAAAAATGTCGCTCCCGCTTGGAATTTTCTTACGCTTAGAATTTTGTTATAAAGTTGGTGTCAAAAAGCAAATGGCGGGCATTGGCGGGATAACCTTACATTTAACCTGTAGATTTTTGCGGATGAGAGTACCCACAAAGTTTGAACAAGTTTTTTGAAAATTTAAGAAAAAATTGTTTTTCGAATTTATGTAATCTTTAATTGTTAGTTATCATACTTATTGGCCCCGAGAGGTTTTTCCTTATTCTGGTCTAGAAATATCAAAAAAGTCACAATATCTGCAAGGAAGCAGAAAATCAAAAATTCACGATTTTTGACCAAGAATATCATAGCTCAGGAGTTAATTGGGATCCTGCAAAAAATATCCTAGATTTGGACATCCTTATAGTTTGTAATCATCCACAAGAATCGGATTTTTATCGATTCTAGATAGTCTAAAAAAATTGTTCTTTCCATTGGTACCCAGAGTCCCAAAGGAGACGAAAGAGTTAATTTGAGATTGGCGTCGCCAATTTTCTGTATTTTTCCACGCCATAATCTTGTTTTTGTTCTGATAAAATAAAATCATGATATTGTAACCCGAATAAGTAAGAAAAACAGAAAATAAAACATATTTATATATTTTAGTGATTATATTTACAAGATGTTGTATATCATATTTACATTTTGTAAACTTCTTACGTCAATAATATCACTACACAGCAAAAATGTCAAAACAATGAAAGATTATGCTTTTTATAAACTTTTTCTGCATTCTGGGCACTCATTCTGCAATTTGATTTCATAACAAATGATCTGGAAGCTGTCCTAACGCTTGTACTTGCGGTACACTGCAATTAAAGGAAGAAAATATTAGCTCTCACAAACGATGTGTTAATTCACTACTTTTTCATCATTTGCACTTACTTTGTAAAATTTAATGCCTTTTATCTGTATACTCGATTTTTCTGCACACGCTGGTCCATTTCAGGATTCTAATTAATGTGAGACATCACTTTTTTCACAAATTTTCACTCGCAGATGAACTTCTGCTTAGTAAACAAAGTAGAATTTGACAATCTGGCAGCGTCATATAAAAAGAAGACAAGTTGTATATAACTTCTGTCTTTTATGGAACAAATTTAACTAAAATATATCAGAACATGATGTTCATACAATTTCGCGACATTATGTGAACATAATGGCATGAATATGTAAGATAAATATACTTTAGAAATATTTGACATAGTTTTATACATTTTCACTCAAAAATATATTATAATTTGACTTGTTTATATATCAAAACTTTTTGATCGTAATTTCAAGGGAAAATAACAATATTTTAACTGAAATGTATCAAACAAAATGTATTATATGTATTATAAGAAAATACCTGATATTTTCTATACAATTTTTAGTCAAGTTATTATACTGGCGTTTAACGCACATAATTTTCATATAATTTACATCCATTGCGTTCATACATTATATTTTTAAGAAATAGCTCGATTACGTTGAAAATATGTTGGTTACATTTGAGACATACATTATTTGGATATCAAATGCCCATTGGGGCTCCTTCTTAAGTCGAACGTGGGACCATTGACATGCTCCTCGTTTTCCCATACCCATCACCTCCCCTTCAAAACCATGTTTTCTGGTGAATCATTCCTGAAAATGGTTTTTGGTGGTCAAAGAAAGGTCTCTAGAAAGCGGATTTGTTAACCGAATGGGTCATGTTTAGCATCGTTGGAAAGGTCTTGAAATTTCTGACAAATATGAACTTGTTCAAATCGTTTATGAACCGGTAATAAACCGATTTTGATCCGAAAAGTAATTTTTGTTTGGAAATCAATCGCATTATTGCTAAGCTATATTTCAGAGGCCAATTTTTAAGCGCTTTATATATCGGTTCAAATCGGGTATGGACCGGTAAACTGAAGATAATGCGAAAGAATTTTCGATTGAGGTATAATGTCTAAAAAGTCACGAGTTCGAGCATTTCGCAAAGTATGTGACACTGCCATTTTTATTTAATTTAAAGTATTTCAAGATAATAAATGCTTGCAAAAATTATCTTCTTTGGATACCCTATTACTTTAAAAATATCTACAAGAACCAATTTTTCAATTGTTCTAAATTTTTTTTCTTAGGCACCTATAGAATGCCAAAAGAGTCTAAAGAGGTGATTCAGAATCAATTATTACTTACCCTCTGTTTTGTGATGTTGGTGAGTTCTCTGTCTACCTCAAAAACGCCCACTCCCGGAGTGATAACCACCGATAGCTGGCCCGTCCTGTCGAAACTCCTGTCCAAGTAGTGTTTCTCAAAAACATTCAGAGAGATATTGAGAACTTCCAGGAAATTTCCCTGAGCTGCTGTGGAATTAGTCGCGGGCGGTATTGTGATATCCGGTCTCTCATGGTACTTTAGTACGGTATTTTGGTAGCCAGTGAACAATCTTCTGAGCTCCACTAGAATCGTACTCCAGTCATCATTGCGTTCATTTTGAATGGCAACGCGATAAAAGTCCTCATAGAATCTTCCCTTGTAGTCCATCTGAAGGCACTCACGCATATGTCCAGGAAACTCATCGAGACTCTTAGCGGCATAAAAGGTACGTGAGAAAAGGACAATTGTAACTTCATGATTACATCCTAGTTTCTTCCACTTCATAAAGAGATCCGTGAGAAATCCATTGACAGCCTTTTCAAAGTACAGATCGCCATGAATATCAAAGTCCCACATCTCCGAAGACATCTGTATAAAGAGGTAGACCATTGATGTACTGCTCCTGAACACAACCTTTGTATCTGCTGTGATATTCCCACACGCCACACGATCGCCTTGTGCCCACATCTCGTACACCTGACACCGTATGGATCCCTCGCAGTACTCGATCTTCTTGTTGATGTACACACATGTGTTTATCAGGTGACTCTTGAGCCTCCACATCTCCGATCGCCCCATATACTGATCCTTAAAGGTGATCTCTACTGAATCCAACGCCACAGCGGCCGGATCCACCCGTTGCATTACAATATCAGCATATGTTCGCAAGTTGAATGTGGAGGCAATGTTTGTCTCCACACTGATAGTCTCTGAAGTAGGAAGAAAATACCAGTGATAACAGCAGGAAAATAGAAAGTTTGAACCCCAGAGATAAAATCTCACCTCGCCCTTTGAACTCCTCGTAGAAAGTAGTAACTTGTAGCAACAGACGACATCCCTCATCTTCCGGATGATATATCTCAACAATGTCCCCAAGACTCAAATCCGGGTGCTCCTTGGGATGCAACAGCAAATCCGCAGCTACAAAACCAAAACAATACACAAGGTTAATTATCTCAACAAGGAATACACATCTGATTCAATACTCACCATAATTGGACTTTTGATGAGTGTGTAGCTTGAAGAGCTTCATATTCTTTCGCAATCACAGGGGGGCTCAGGGGTCAATTGGGGACAGAAAGCCTCGAAAACACGCAATTTCACAGTCAAACTTCGAGTTAAAAAATTTTCACTCGAGTCATGTGAACTCGGTAACTAGTTCACTTTACATATCTCTCCTCACTCAATTTATTTACAAAAACGTGCGTATTTGCTGAAAAAATCTCGTATCATTTATCACTTTTAGCAGGACAGACACAATTCAACAAAATCGACATGTTCATGACAGAACAACACTGAGAAAAAATAGCCCGGTTATTTTTATTGAGGTTTTTATAGCAACTGCCTTTTCAAATTCGAATTTTCGCCGTGAACACTCTAACGACCTTTTCCACGCGCCCAAAAAACACCGCCGCATAGCAGAAACATCCCATAAGTAGAAGGGGACAGATAATCCTAACCGGCTTATGTAGGTAAGATTCTTAATGTGACCTAACTCGGAATGCATGCAAATTCGATTTAGAGCTGAAGTTGGGGGACGCCATTCAGTTATCTTGACTCAAATTCATTAAATTTTTGTATTTAAACCAAAATATCAAGGATTTGGATGGTCTGACAGAAAAGTGATATCTAATAATAATAATAATATTTATTTTTTCATGCCCATAGTACACATATGATACATCTAGGACTATACATAATAGCATTTACACATAAAAAAAAAGAACAAATTTTTACAAAGCATCAATTGAAAAAATCAAGAAACGAGAAAGCATAATAAAGCATAATAATAAAGAAAGCATAATTCATAATTTTTTGACTAAGATATTTATCTTTTTTTTGAAAAGGTGAAGTTCTTTAAGTTCGTTTTGCGATAAGAGTGGCAAAGTTTTATTAAGCTAATTGCAGAAAATTTAATTGAGTTGATTCCATACTTTGTAGTGCTAGGCTTAGATAACTGTATCGTAGTGAACTGTCTAATGTTTTTAAGATTTTGTTATTCATGTAGTGATTGATTGGTGTGAATTAATTTATTGTGAATTTTAAAGATATGAATGAGTTGTTGAGCTTTTATCGTTTGATCTATGTTATTTATTTCAAATCTGGAGTAAAGAAATTCTGAGCTAGTAAGTCTATTCAATCGGAAAACAGCTTTGATGGCATTGTTTTGTCTAACGGCCGCAGCTATTCCACTGGATTTCCAGCAGCCTTTTCTGCCATGTCCGCTATGATATTACCGCTAAAAATCCGCGCGGAATTCCCTGGATTTTACCGCTCAAAATCCGAGATGGAATTTGGCGCTAAATTTCTTCCTAGCGTTCCATGGACGTTTGCAGAACTCTGTATAGGACCCTATAATATGAAATGTCCGCGAATTTCCATGGACTTTTCTCCGACGAATATTTCCGCGGCTTTTTCTATGGATTATTAGCGTTATTAGCGTGCGTATAATCGGCAGTCATCCCTTTAAAAATTTGGAAAAATCCTCTTTATTTCCACGAAATTCTCCGTGGAAATTTCCATGCAACGGCCTTAGAGGTTTCCGTGGTTTAATATTATGGAATTCCACGACTTTTCCAGTGGATTTTTTAAATATATTTTTCTTCAAAATAATTCCAAAAATTGATTAAAAATTTCATGGAACTTTCTTAGAGAATTTCCAGGAAAAAACATCCACAAATATGGACGATCAGTGCCAATTGACAGGTTAGAACTTGGAGAGTGTTCATCTATCAGACGAACACTCAATTGTTGTACTTTTGAATTGAAAATATTGCTACCATATCGTTCATTTGAGTATGTCTAGCTCGCAAGAATTACAGCGTTAGGGCGGAAAATAATTGCAGAATTTTCACGCTTACTTCCATGGAGTCTTGGTCGGAAAGATATCAGAAAATATACTCGGAATATTCAAAGGAAATTTTGAATCAATTTCCAGGGAATACTCTCAGATATGTTGGAAGACAATTCCTCGGACTTTTTTTCCAGGAAATCCACGCGAAAAAAAGCTGATAACTCCGCAGAATTCCAAGCGGAATATTAACGTTTATTTCCACGGAAATTCTCGCGGAACAATAGAAGACAAATTCCAGGGAATTTTCTGTTACTGTGAAACTTTGCGGCCGATCGGCTACAGGGATGGGTGAAATGTAGACCAGAATGTTCTCTATAATTGTGCCGTAGAACTTGATCTCATCGATTAACCCTCTAACGGGTAAGACCGCCTCCAGGCGGTCTTCACAAAAATCACATTTACAGCGACAATAAAGATTTTATTTATTTAAAAGTGCTATAGTGTCCTCGGTAATAGTCTTATAAACATCTCTTGAAAGTTTGAACTCATTTTGACTCTTCGTTTTGTTGCTATTCCCAGTTTTGTGTGACAGGTCAGAGAAAAAGCAACAAATATTTGTGCAAAAAAACTCATTTCCAATTTCCATAAAATACCGATTTAAAGTTATCTGACTAAAATAAATTTATTTTTTACTGAAAGATATGTCATTCTACTTTGTATATTTTATTTAAAAAAATTGAAAAAACTAAAAATGTGAATTTTAGAAGCAAAAAGAGTTTCAAATTTTTTTTTTATATTTCTCACCTAGCGCTAAAACTAAAAAGATAATGAAGAATGGATGGTTTTTTCGACTTTATTGGATCATAATTATCCTAGAAAACATTGTTTTAGAACTTTTTTTCGCATATTAAAGAAAACACCGTTAGAGGGTTAAATCAAAAGTCGTGTCTGCCTTTAATCGTACCCGTCACATCCCCACCCGGCAAATTCTGCAGAATTCTGCAGAAATTCTTCAGATTTGAATTACTAACTGCCGAAAAATCAGCAGAATTTCTGCAGAATTTTGTTCTAAGGTGGATCCGATCGTTGTATGAAAATTCTGCAGAATTTTCTGCAGAATTTCTATAGAAAATTTTAAAATTATCGGCAGAATTTCTTTAGAGTATTTAGATGATTTCTACGTTTCTTCTACCCCTTCTAATGTTTCTAAACATTATTTTAACTACATAAATTATGTATTTCAATTTATTTAAAATTCAATTTTTATTCAGCAATTTCACGTGAATACTCTCTTTTTTAACAATATTATTATAATGTTATAATACAATATTATTATTATTAAATCAGCCATAATAAAAAATACGAAGGGGAAGGAAATGATTAGAAAACACGAAAGAAATTCGCGAAGCTCACGAAGTCGCACGACTATCCCGAAGCCACACGAAGTATCCGATTGAATGACAAGAAACGTTAAAATTTCAAAAGTGCAGAATTGCAGATCGAAGTTTTGCTGGGTCCCCACCCGGCAAATTCTGCAGAATTCTGCAGAAATTCGTCAGATTTTAAAAGGTAACTGCCGAAAATTCTGCAGAATTTCTGCAGAATTTTGTTCTGAAGGTGGATCCGATCGTTGTATGAAAATTCTGCAGAATTTTCTGCAGAATTTCTACAGAAAATTTTATGAATTTTCGTCACTTTCCTTAAGATGTCGTTCTGCCAAAATGGACTTGGAATATTTTCTCTGAAATTATTTATCAACTTGGTAGAATTTATAATCACGGTTTTCATGATATATTTTATATATAAATACTGCGAGGGTATGCTGTCTATAGAGAAGGATTAAATAGCAGTATTGAACATACTCCCGACCGAAAATTTTGCATTTTTTGATAAATAAAAAAATTTTGCGATGTGATTTTCAGTTGAGGCCTTTAAAATTATTTATTATTTATGAAAAAAATATTCTTTTCATTTCATTAAGTATATTTTCGTCAATTTTTCCAATAAAATGTATAGATTTAAAATAACCGTCTCTGAAGCAGCCGTTAGGTAACAAGTGTGAGATTTCGCTTACTCGAGACAAATTTTGATAGCTTTGGTTATTTGCCGTTACGATCGCTAGTGCTGTTTTTGAATGATGACCGTTAAAAAAGGAAGAAGAAGAAAAGTTGCGGAATTGCGGAATGAAATTTTGCTGGGTCATTGCTCTACGTGCCGATATTACTCGGAGGTTTTTTGAATTTTAACGGTATATTCTAGTACATTTAGAGAAAATCTGCAGATTCTCGGCAGAATTTCTCCCTAGAAAATCTGCATAACCTCCATTACTTCACAAAAATATTGTTGATTTATGTAGAAACTGTAAGAGTTATAAAGAAAATGGTATGTTCTGCTTAACAAGCATTACCGATTAAACATTTTAAATAAGTAAAAAGATGCGAGCAAAAATACTAATTTTTTAAAAATCGCCCATGGAATGATACAAAAACACGAAATTTAGGTCGATACTCTGCTTAAAGTTTTCACTTCACTTTTCTCTACTTGTAACACGGCGTCGCAGAATTCTTTATTTTATATAAACACCGTGATATCACAAAAAATAACTCAATTGAATTTTGCAAACTTTAGTGAAAATTTTTTCCATCTCTTCTGACACATCTTGTCTGGAAAGTCTGGAATGTACAAAAAATCTACAGAATATCTACAGAAATTCGTCAGAGATTCGTCAGAAAATCTGCCGAAATATTCTGACGAATTTTGTCCCAAGCCCAAATAAAATTCGTAAGAATATCTACAGATATTATCTGCAGATATTCTGTAGAGGTGTAGATTTTCTCTACAGAAATCTTAAAGATATCTGCAGATATTATTTGACGGGTAGGATTCGGCATTGAGAAAATCTAACGATATGTCAGCAGATTCCTAGAACTATTTCGGGGACCCCCCTTTATATAAAAATCATCATTTAGCTGATTGTCGGCATATATAGTCTGCCGACGCGCCGATTAAATCTGACGACATCGTGACGAAATCGGCAGACTATTTTTGATGGGTCGTGTTATCACTTTAGGTTTAGTTAAGATTTTATCGTTGGTGGGTTGTTCCTATAATTCGGTCGTAGCGATAAACGCGTTTAGTCAGAAAGAGAAAAGCGAAGAGTTCACTGCAAAAGTTCAAGACGTCTGTGCGGTGTGTGCATATATTTTTTTCCACAAAAAATTTTTATATCCAGAAAAAGGTAAATAGAAAAATACTGAAGAACTGAAGCGATATTAACTTGCATAGTTATTGCAAATTTCTTTTATTTAATGATTCATATTTATACTTTGCATAGGTGAAATATTAAAAATGAATCAAATGACGCAGAAGAGAGATACATCGCGGGGATTCCCCGGAAAATCAAAGCCGAGGCATCCGGGAAACGATGATAAAAAATCGCGAAATCCTATAAATAGATTTGGAAGTCTGAAAATTGATGAAAATAAGAAAGAGTGCACTCACTTCATTTCGATTCCTTTCAATGACGATGATTTCAAAAAGGCTTTCAATGTCTTTCGTGACGATTTGAAAAATAATTACGGAAGATACCATGTTCACGAAGATATTATTCAGAAAACGGAAAAGTTGCACAGGACTATCATCAATTTGAGACTTCCTACCCAAGGGGATATCGATCGTGCGAAGAAAGTATTCGAAGGCGAAAAGGATGCTGTGGAGAAGATTATAAAAAGGAATAAGCAAACCAAACATGTAATCATTGTAGGATTGCAGGAGCCACGGAATTTAATGAGAGCATTTGCCTTGTATGCTAATCTTAGATCTCAAATTATTGTTGAGATCACAAATCATCTAACCGAAGTATTTGAGAAAGCCAATATTATAATATGTTCCGATAATCCTGTAAGTAACAGGATCACCGTTATTCAGAAAAGTCTCCTCACACCAGAGAACACCCAAAGAATTGATTATTCTTTCAATCCTGGGCCCATACTTCACAAGTATAAGAATTATGAATTCGGAAAATTCAACATAAAAGAGATAAATTTGTCTCGACGACGTAAGTATGGTACTGATGGATATTTCGAATCTGAGGCGGTAATGAGTTTCTAAATGAAAACACTTTGAACGCTTTGAATGAACCCTTATGAACCAATAACTTTGCTGATATGACAATCTCAGTATTGATTCTTGGAACTTGGAACTTTTATATTTTTATTGATTGTTTTCTGTTGCATTGATTTATCATAAATATTAACATCTGGAAGAATAGGGCTAAAATGGGTACAATTTTGAATTAAACATTTAGTTTTAGAAAATACATAAAAAATTGCAAGAGGCTGTTGCAATGAAAAATATTAAGTTTTACACAGATCAACAATAAAAATTTTAAATTTTGCAGAAAGCAGCCTCAACAAGGTAGCTTTGAAGATATTCTGAGCACCGTTTAAACCATTTAGCATTTGTAACTCCTTAATATGAAATTTAAAATTTATCCCTGAATTTTTAAAAAGAATTATGTATTCTAGAGAATACAAGTGCTATAATCGCTATAGTTAATATTTTAGCACTTACTGTGTTATCACACTTGCACATTAAAATTTTAATATGATTCACATTAATTGTCGCTGGTGAGAGTCCAAATGTGTAATTTGTGTGTTTGAATCATTTTATATTCAAAATTTGATCTATTTGTTGATAAAAAGGTAGACTTGGCCCGCAAAATTTGATATAAATTGATTTATAGCATTAATGCGAAAAATTAATGTGATTTTCTCTTTAATTTTTTAATGTGAAAAAGATTTATGATTTAGGTAAATGTAATTTATTTTTGCATGCCAAGTCTACTTCTTTATCAATAAATAGAAAAACGCCAAATATTAAGTGACTCAAAGACACAAATAACATATTTGGACGCTCACAAGAGACAATTAATGTGAATCACATTAAAATTTTAATGTGCAAGTGTGATAACGCCGTATACATGGTTCAGCTTAGATTTGATTATGAAGTGATTTTGTCTCTTATCCTTTTATTACAAAGACCGTACACTCTTTAATATGTCCCAGGTCTAATAGGGCTCCCCCTACATTCAAATACTACCCATAATAATACAATCAATTTATTCAAATAATCTTAATCTATCAATAGTTATTAACTATAAACTAAGGAATGTAATATTGCAAAGAATTAAATAAATTACATTTTAAAAATGTTTTATTTTTGTATTATTAAACATCTCGTTGTTGTACCCCAGATCAAAATTTCCACTTTCCACCCCTGGAAATTAGTTCTCAACAAATCGTCGTGTTTCAGACAATTTCTGAGAAATGTTGTCACGCTGTTTGTCCGTCTGTCCGTCCTGCTGTCGCCAGCTCTAAAGACCAAACGGTAAGAGATAGCGATTTGAGATCTACAGAGGACCCCCCATAAGTCGACCTAAGGATCGTTAACTGCCCCTCATTTTTCCCCACCTCTCCCCTTCCCCATCCAAAACTATGTTTTTCGGATTGCTCGAAAACCCGCCGTGCGATTTTTTCTTCATTTTTGGATATGTTTATGTTTAAAGATTATTCAGACTGTTATTTCATCCATTTCACCCGTATTCGAAAATCTAGTGATAAGCCTAGATCAGCTTATTGTTAGGTGAGATTCTTAACATGAGCTAACTCGGAATACATGCAAATTCGTATTAGAGCTAAAGTTGGGGGACGCCATTCAGTTATTTTGAATCAAATTCATGAAATTTTTTACAAATTTTCAATTTAAACCAAAATATCAAGGATTTGGATACACTATCAAAAAAGTGATATATGGGTGAAATGTAGACCAGAATGTTCTCTATAATTTTGCCATAGAACTTGATCTCATCGATTAATCAGAAGCCGAGATAATCGAGGTTGTTTGTTTCTGAACTTGTTTTTTCGCCCAGAGCGCCCCAAGTGTTCATTTGATGAACTTCAACGACTTCAACTATATCAAAAAAATGTTGTATTTTGTGAGACTTTCCATTTAAACGATTTATAGGGTAAAGTGATGTAATTTGGAACCATTTACAATCTGGGACACTTGAGATTTTCTCACTGTTTCAGATGAGCAGAGAAAACAAAGACCGCAGAATAGAAGGAAAAGACGTTTAAGAACAGAAACAGCTTTTCTTCACTTTTGAATCTCTAAAACAGTTAGAAAATCTCAAATGTTTTAAATTGTAAATAGTTTACTGATCGAAAACTCTAAGGGTCAGCTATAACAAGGCTGATCGATTCCATAGGGATGGAGCTATTGAGAAAACAAAAAAGGGGGTATTCAAAAAGGCGAAAGGAGTGATGGGAAAATGGGGTTCAATGTACCATGTTGCAATTTTCATACGATATATAAAACCTTTGACGGAAACCACAAGTCGATATCTCTCTTAGTTTTAGGTGATATTAAGCTCCAAAGAGCGGTCGGACGGACGGACGGGAACGGTTTTTAAGCCATGCTATATTCGTGATCAGGAGGTGGACAAACACATTTTGGAAAGGTTTGGGGCCGATCGGAGAACATGAGATTTTGTTAGGATCATAGTAAGTGAGATTGCTAAGAATCTCACCTAATACCGATTTTTTACCGGTCTTTCAAGGTAAAAGGGCTAAAAATGCTCTAGAGAGCATATATTTCTTATGCGAATTATTATCATGTTTGAGCTCGTTGGGAAGGTCTTGAAATTTCCGATAAATCTCAAGGGGTTCCAATCGGTTTTGAAGCTGTAATAAGCCAGTTCATAACCGATAACTAATTTTTATTCGAAAATTCAATTATATTAGTCCTGAGGTCTATTTTGTGCAACGTTTTGAGTGATTTACAAATCGGTTGGGAATCGGTTATAAACCGGTTATAATCTAAAAAGTAATTTTCGTCCGCAAATAAATTTGATTACCCTTAAAACTATTTTGGGGGACCTTTTGAGAGATGTATGAATCGGTTTCGGTTGAGAACTGGTATACAGTAAGGGAAAGTGGACAATAAATATATTGTGGAGTCACTTTATTGAGAAACATAGGAAAAATTTAGTCATTACGAAGCTTCCAATGGTATCAAGCATGGGCACTTTCCCTTAAGTGATGCAAAAGTAATTTTGAGATATTCTAAGTCTTTTGCTACCCCTTTTTTGATCATATTTTTAAACTTCTGAAGAGATAAAAAAGATTTAGGGGAAAGTACTCTCCCTTCGAACGTTCGTGCCTTCGAATAATGTGAATTTTCATTTAGTTTTCCTAAGATACTTACACATTTTTATTAAATATTAGTTAATTATCAATTATTGATAATTATGTGCGTCTCTTAGGAAAAACAAAAGAAATTTCACATTATTCGAAGGCATGAACGTTCGAAGGGAGAGTACTTTCCCCTACTCGTCGGGGATGAATTTTATGATGGTTCTCCTTCATTTATGTTTTTATTAAATAAAACAAGTGATACAACTTCAATCATCTCTCCAACTTACCTCGACGTCGTCAGTGCGGAAGCGCTGCGTAACTGTGGCCTCTTTCCAGGGCATCCTAGTGCCACTTCTGAACATCTCAGCCCCGGCGTGCGCAATCATCACGCCATTATCTATGCAAAAACGCTCGTCGGTGGCAAAGAGTTTGGCTCCTCTTTCCTCACACATAATTCCCATCATCTCCTGTAGGCGTTCGTTGCATCCCACTCCACCCACAATCAACACCTCATTGGAACCACAGTGAGCCATGGCTCGTTCCGTGGTCTCCACCAACATGGCAAAGACCGTTTCCTGCAGTGAAAAGCAGAGATCCTCGGGTGACCACTGCTCTAAAGCTTTCTGCTTGGGATTTTTCGGTGGAACTGCATGTCGCTCTATGTACGATAGAATACCTGAGAAGCTGACGTCCATGCCTTTGACTGAATACGGTAGTGGAAGGTATTTCTGGCCCTTTTTGGCCAATTGCTCAATGTTGTATCCAGGACTTGGATCATTGGA
Source organism: Phlebotomus papatasi (assembly GCF_024763615.1). Taxonomy (NCBI): domain Eukaryota; kingdom Metazoa; phylum Arthropoda; class Insecta; order Diptera; family Psychodidae; genus Phlebotomus; species Phlebotomus papatasi. The sequence continues at coordinate 46,027,855 of NC_077223.1, forward strand.
TAATTTAATTATCCGGGCAAATCTGTCGAGACAATTGCCCACTGCAATATCAATAGTCTCCCCGAAGATTCTATACCGTTTCCTGGAATATGCAATTACTTGTGTGTTCCCTCCACTTACGTACAGAACCGTGGGATTGTGAGCCTTAGTGATCAATCTTCCCATCTCAATGTGGCCGATGCAGTGATTCACACCGAGGATAGGCTTGTCCCACAATTGAGCCACTGTCCTGGCCACAATAGCCACTGTGAGCAATGGAGGTGCCATTCCTGGCCCTTTTGTATAGCACACCACATCGATGTCTTGAGGAGATAACTTGGAGTCATGCAGGGCTTCTTTCAATAACTCAATGATCTTGCTGCGGTGGTGCTGTGCGGTTTCCCGTGGCAGAAATCCTGCAATACCCCCCACGGATACAGTGAATTATGGAGGGAAAGTGAGGTTATGCGGGAATTTTTACCTTCTCCTGGCGGTGTTATATATGTTCTGCGGACATTGACCAGCACTTCTCCATCTCTAACTATTCCCACACCCAATTTATTGGCACTTCCTTCAAATCCTATAGCAATTACCATTTTTTCAGTGTCTTTTTGGGGCAGTTCAAAGTCACGAAAACATTCAACTTGCCTCTCTGCGGGGTCCTCTAACTTTTTATAGCACGTCGATAACTTTGATTTGAATGATGAAAAATGTTTAAATGGAAATTTTTATTATAAAAAAAATAAAATATGTTATAAAATTAATCTGAATCATCGGATAGATAAACAACCTTTCGGTTGCTCCTGGTGGTGCGTGTCTGACGGGACAATGCCTGGGAAAATGACTCCACAATTGATGATTGCCTTTTGGATGACTGAAAATATCGGATCAAATCAACATTGCATTCCTTTTTTGTTTTTTTTATGAATAAATTTTTACCGTGTTTTTTGGTGCAGGAGGCGGAGATTTAGCTTTAGCTCCCCTGCCGCCTCTTGGTGTTCTTCCTCGGGCACGTGTCGATCTGGTTGCCCCTCTGCCTCTCCCTCGAGCCGGTGCAGAAGCCGCACTATCACTAGGATCACCCGTATCTGGCTCGTCATCAGAAATCAGGGAATTAGATGCAAAAGCATCTCGAGCTGCAGAAACTTTTTTGAATCCACTTTTATCAAGCATTTCCAGAGCTTTGTTGAATGTCTCAGTGGCCTTGGCCGAAAAGTTCTCCAGTTCTTCATCGATGCCGTCAATATCAGGGATTTTTTCCTGAAGATGATTTATGGCCATTTCAATGTGATACTCAATCAACTTCTCAGCAGCATCATCATCTTCTCGGAGCAGATGACGACACACTTCACCCATACACTTTGTCGACTGGATTTCTAAATTCTTGGCGCCCTCAACTGTGGTGAAGTACCGATTGACCACATCCTCAACCTGAAAGTTCTCATTTTGACGCTCCTTGTCGAAAGCATCCGTGAAAGCAGTCTCATCTACTTTGATGTCCAGTTTCGTCCGGGTAACATGCCTTTGGATCAAGATGATGTCATTGGGATTGGCGACTTTATCCATGAACTGCACTTGGATGGCATTTGGTGTGAAGGAATAGCTCTCCTTGGAGAATTGAACTCTCAGGCGAATAAGAGGTAGGGTCGGTTGTTTTGGATGTCCGGTGAGTTGTTCCTTAGAACGTTCAATCATCTCATTAATCCTTCGGGTGATCACCTTGTCAATCTGATCCACCAGTTTTGTACGTGGCTCATTGAGCTCATCCTCGTAGTCATCCAGACTGAGATTCCCAAAGACAAATGGGCGTACAGTCTGAAGTTTTATAGACACCATATCGAATTGCTTACGGTAGATCTTGAGGATGCCACAGTGCTTAGGCAAGGATTCGCCCTCACTGAGGGACGTGGCAACAGTGGAACCGGGTTGTGAGACAAAAAACTTTGTTTTGAGATTCTGTTCAGGATCAATGTGACTATCGTGTTCGTGTCCCCAAATTACGAGATCCAAAAATTTAGGCAGCACTTCCTCAGGAATAAATTTCTTTCTGCCCCTGTCAGCACGATTTTGGTGCAGTACCAACAAATTGAACCATTCGTTCTCATTTGTCACATTCTCAAAAATCACATTTCCTGCCTCAAAGAGCCTCACGAGACGCGAATCGTGGATGTGACTGATGCCAGATAGTGCCAGCTGTGTAGCTCCCTTGACAATCATCAATGGACTCACCACAACTTTCTCCAGATTGAGACACTTCCCGAAGTAGTTGAGGAGTCCAGTACTGGCCACAATGTCCATACAACTGAGCCTTCCATAACCACTAGGATCATCATGATTACCATGAATGGAAAATGTAGGAATGGCAATATTCATGTTCGGATCTTCATAGTTCACGGTGCGATTGAGAGAGTCCCAGAAATTCACCGATTGATCACTCCTAAATTCCAATTCAATGGGTTTGTCTCCCAAGACATAGTTCCGCAGAAGTTTGATACAGCGATTCATAGAATTCTGCGAAGGACTAGCAACATGAAAGAGATCTCCACCCAGAAGAATCATGTCCACATTGTGATCATGAGCGTGCTGTAAGCACTCCTCAAAAGAAACAAAACTATCATCTCCCCGGATAGAGTCCTTCTCCTCGTAGCCCAAGTGATTGTCCGTTGTCACGAGGATTTTTATCACATCATTCTCATTTATTTCATCATTATTACTTTCAGACATCTCTGCAAAAGTGTAAAAATCACAGAAAACTAAGAATTGAAAAAGAGAGTCTCCCTATTTCACAACTGACGCCAATTTTTTTCACTGACACTTTGGCGGTTTATACCCAAGTAGCAATGACCTCCAAAATTTCGGGTAATTAAGTCAAAAACATTACTGATCAATAAACAATTTTTTGTGTCTAACTTTTTATATAATTTAAATAAATTCGATAAATTCAGTAAAATAATTCGTCTCTAAATTTCCAATTTAAAAAGAAAATATTAAAAGTCTTAAAAATTTAAGATAGGAAATTTTTGAAACAAATGGTTTTATTAAACACACCAAATTTTACAGGGAGCGATTTGAAGCTAAGATTTTATGCAGAGTTTAGGATTTTTGAGATTAAAATCTCTATAACTTTGAAAATAATTATATTTTAAGTATATATTAAAGAAGTATCCGAAAACCGAATAAAACGATTTTTGTAAAAAATCGAGTTGTTCGACTTATATTCTGAGTCCAATAGTAATACAAGTCTACTGTAGTTCACGTTTATGTCATTTTCAGAGTTATCGTATTCACTAGAGTACACAAGCATTTCAGTGGAAATATCTCCACTATGAAATTGTCGGTTCTGAAGAAGACTATTGTAAGTCCAAATTGTAAACTTTACAGGAAAGAGGTTTAAAGTTTGACAGCTAAAATTTATTTTCATTAATTTCACTGCAATTAGTATACTTTCAGCTTTTGAAACTATTTTATCATACTTACGCATTGAATATCTTCTAGTTAACACTACTTTTAAATTAATTATAGCAAAATTGTGGGCAAAAAACTCAATAATTGGGCACGCTGATTTTAAGTTTTTTCTTGTAACTTTTACAAGAATATCTTAATAAACATAAAATTTTGTGGGGATATAGATCTTAGGTTTCTGCATCCAATGATACTATCTTTTTATACTACTGTAAGTAGACTTACAATAGTCCTCTTCGGAACCGACGAAATTATGTCTTCTGAGCTGGCCAGAACAAATGTTATAGAATATTAGATAAATATTACTCCCTCCGTTCCGAAATAAGTCGTACGTTTGGGGAAGAACTACGGATTAAGGAAAGGGGAGGGCGGGGGAAAAAGTAGGAGCATATTAATGGTCCCAGAGTCAACTTATGGGGGGGGGGTCCCCCGAAGGTCCCAAGTCTATCTCTCACCACTTTGCATTTAATTTAGATTGAAAATAAAACGCAAAAAATAAGACATTTTTAAGACATTCGTTCTTCAACTTACCATGAAGACTGAACCCCAATTTTAGAGCTGAACATTAACAATAGTTCCTTACAAGAGATCCAAAAGATAATTGTTGATACACAAAACATTTACCAACAAACTTTCCCTTAATATCAATTTTTTCCCAAACGTATGACTTATTTCGGAACAAGAATTTTTCCCAAACGTACGACTTATTTCGGAACGGAGAGAGTATATACGAATAGGGAGAGTAGGTCTACTATACTCGGGATAGTAGGGCGATTTTTGGTCTACCCTCCATATAAAACACTGTGTCGTTTTACTAGTGTAAGAGAATTTTTGGCAGCATTAGTATTATGCTGTGTACGTGTGAATCACAAATATTATATTTTTTCACGTGATGAGGCAATTTTCTGAGGAGTGCTAATCATGCTAAGCCGCATTTATAGTGTGTTAAGAATCGACTTAACTGACGTCCAGAGCCATACATATTTTTGGACTTTAGTGGTAGGGTGCGTTTTTAAAACAGTACAATTTGGAGGCTATGATATGCCTTTCTGATCTATTTTTTGTTAACAAATTAAAATTTTTACTTACCAAATGTTTTGCTTGGATTTCACTGATTCAACCACAGTTAGAGTAAATGTTGGTTTGTAATTGTAACTACAATAGACTCTCTCAAATTCGGATATTTGGGACCGAAATGTTACCCGAATTAAAGAGAAATTCGGACAACATACTTTTTGAAACGCAACGATTTTTTATTCATCTGCATACATATCGTCAGTTAAATCAACATTTGTCGTAACTTCATTTTTGCGATTTTGGGATATATACATATTTAGAATCGGCGTAATTTTGTTTATTAAACTCACTTGAGAAAAAGAAACATTTATAGGCCCATTAAAAATTATTTTAAACAAAAATTATCTTAAGTGCCCTTAATTAATAAAAATTTATCAGAATTTGTCGTAACTTCCATTTTTGGGGAAGTTACGACAAATTTTCATACAAAATTTGCTCTAATCAGCATTTGCCGTAACGTTTTTAGCTCGCTTGCGTGGCTTGTAATTTGCAGCAAAAATTTAATATTTCTCATTAAAACGTTCACAAACTTTTCCATACATCCAAAGACAGTGCGAATAATGCAACATTAAATCATTTTAATTCGATATTTGTGAGAAAAAGTGAGGAAAAATTCCTGCCCATCTGTCATTAATTAAAAACAAAACAAGCGATGCGGCGCACAAAATTTATTAAATAAAATTTATGAAATAAAAGCTTTTAGTGACAAGGACCACAGTTTAATTGACTAATTTAGTCAAATAAAGGCACTCATTATCACTAGAGTAATTAAAATTGATATAATGTGTTTTTGAAAATTGTCGTAACTTCCAAGATCTCCATACATTAGAAGTTACGGCTTTATAAACGATGCAAGTTACGAGAAAATATTATTGTATTTTTTCTAACATATATCTCAATATCTCAGCTTTTATATCATTTTATAAAGATTTTCTCGACTTAATTTACAGATTATTAGTGCCACTTTTATAATTTTGACTCAAAAGTATCGCATTTGGGGCTCATTTTTAAGAAAAATGATGCTGAACTGAAAATTTCGTCTCCTGAAAAGTTGTCAAAAGGAAGTTACGACAAATGCTGATTTAACTGACGATATATTGAATTTACACACTCATATATATCGTAAATTGCATGAGAATCCATTAATAATGCAAAACCACATCAAAACTAACATAAGCCATGCCAAATTTGAGCATATTTGACTCATTTGATAATTATAATCAAACTTGAGAAATGACAACAAACTTTTTTTCAAATTTAACTGCTGCCCGAATTAGAAAGTAGCTCGATCTTAAAAGAGCCGAATTAACGAGAGTCTACTCTACTGTATATAAATAAATCATTTAGTAAATCTTTCATTTAGCATATGCTGCAAGCCAATATCACAATTTTTTTATCAAAAATATCTAAGCTCAGGAATTAATTGAGGTCTTACAAAAAATATCTTACATATGGACATCCTTATAGTTTGTAATCATCCACAAGTATAGGATTTTTATCAGTTCTGAATAATTAAAAAACATTATTTTTCACAGAACATTCATATGCTGCTTTGGGTACTCAGAGTCCCAAAAGAGACGAAAGAGTTAAAACCAAATTTGTAAGCCGATTTCTGTAAGTCACATGTAAAAATTTATACCACGTTTCGTTATGTTGAGTAAAAATCACAAAATGTCATAAATTCAAAAGTTATGAACATCTCGAGGATATCGAGTGTTCAGCTTCCGACAGTCGTACAAATTAAAATAACGAAGAAGAAAAGAGTTCAGCGATTGATAAAATTGGACATGGTCCGATTGTGCTACTTGGGATAGATGAACATAACCTTATATATTTTGCGCGCAATTTATTAGCAAAAATTTAACGAACGCAATTTGATGAAAATTATCAAAAATTAAAATATTTTTCTATGAAAATTGACTGAAATCCAGTTTCATTCAATTTTCTTCGTCTTGTCGTCTTTGTAGTACTTGGCAGCCAGAAAAACAGATGCACTGAGCAGGAAGGAAATGGAAAAGTTCATAAGGAGCATTATATCAGCTGAATCCACTGTAATTGTGTAAATTCTCGCTGGAAAATAAAATGATTGATAATGGAATTATTATGATAGGATCCTTGAGAGATCAAATCTTACTGAAATTTGTGAATGCAGACATTGCCCAGGTTGCCAGACTCACTGAGGCGGAGTTTTTGGTGCGGAGTATTTCGACTAATTGGATTATTTTGCTTGTTGCTCCCACTGGAGTGGTTAGAGGCTGGAAGAGATAGGTATATCGTTGTGATATCTTTTTCAAGTTAATAAAGCTTCTGGAGAATTTACCAAGAGGGCAGTTAGGAACCACATTGGGAAGAGTCTCGAGAGGAACATAACAGTGAACAGAGTGTAGAGACCGACAAAGATAAAACTCTTCCCATGAAGGAGTCCTTGGTATTTTAGAACCAAAAAAATTAGGACATATTCTTGAAGCAAGAGAATAGGATATTCAAGATAAGACATAATGGCATATCCTTTGCAGAAATTGTATGAAAAGGTCACAGTGTAGCTGGAAACCTCGAGAATCAATGCTGTTGTGCTGATTCCTGCAAAAGAAAAGCCCCAGAGGTCAAGGTCACAAAGAGAATAATATTTTTTTTATTTGGAAGTGGGCCAAACCGCGAGCTGATTTAAGCTGCTCAATTGTGCGTATCTGCGGAACCTTGGACACTAAGCAGGAGGCAATTGTGATAATGCTCAATATATCTGCGATGATATATTTAAGATCTTTTTCCAGGTAATCCAACATTGTTTTCTTTTTTCGATAACACTATTTTTTTTAAACACAAAATTTTCTATTTTATTTCATGGCACTTTCAACCTTTGGTATTTTTTCGACTGGGTTACGTACGTACAGGATCTCTTCATAATACACACACTAAAAATGTATTAATAGCCTTCACATTTTCACGCAATTTTCGCGATAAATAGGGAATGTCAACATTTCTATGCAATCAGCTGATTGCATGTTTTTTCCTTTGCGTGCAAGGTAAAGTTGTCAGATTTTATAGCAAAAATTTCCTTACATCTGGCAACACTTCACCCCAGTGGAATTCTCCCTCTCTGTTCCTTCCCGGCCAGCTACATACAACCCGGTCGGCTATCTACTATGTACAAACTCAGTATATACTGAGTATAATATTTAGTACGAAACTAGTATGTCCATATAAAATACATAGTAGATTTTGTATGAAATGTCCCAAATACTCATCAGTAATGTGCGTGAGTCGACATTTATGCTGAGTATATACAGTAGACTCTCGCTTATCCGTGAGAGCGGGACCAAAATGTCATACGGATTTTGAGAGTTATACCCTCGGTTATACCCATTAAATTGTTTGAAATCCAACGATTTTTTTGTTTGCATTGAAAATTTATGGAGTGAATCCTGACCTGACTGAATCCGACAGTGTCTCTAAACATGCGTACTGTCCAAAAAAGTTAGAGTGAGTAAGAATTAAAGTAAATAGAGCACATTTGCTTAACAAAAAAACCCAAAACAGGAACAATGTGTCATCAAAATTTTGAAAATTCAACTGTCTCACGGATTTTTTTATGTCACCCGGAAAAAGAGTCCACGGATAAGCGAGAGTCTACTGTACTGAGTATATTTACTTAATTTTCCTCATTAATTTTCAATAAATTTTCCGTGTATTTTTCTACTATTTATACTAAGTATTTTTCGTGTATTGGTACTAAGCCGGTACCTAGTATTTTTCGGTTATTTATACTAAGTAAAAAGAATATTTTTATTTTCTATAAACATTTATTTTCTGAACATTTTTTAAATACAAAGTCGACTAGGCACATATTATGGATGGATAGTTGGTAAAAATTTTCGTTTCCCACAGCATTGCAAAGAAAGCGAATAGCAACGAACTCTGGAATAATGCGATTTGATGTTCAGTAATTAAGTACGTGATTTGCGAGATTTTCAGTCTCTAGTAGGGCGTCGAGGAGGAGAAACAGGATATCTTTGAGATTATAGGTGAATTCTCCACTAGGATAAGCTTTAAAATATATTTGAGGCTGAAAGAATCGATGGTTTAGTTCTTGATTATGTCTAAAAAAAAATATGTTTCTGAAGAAGATTAATAGGCGTGACCAAAGAACTAAATCATCCATTCTCTCCAGTCTCACGTATTAGAGGTTATCCTAGCGGACATTTCACTCATGGATTCCAAAGATCTATCAAGATTGAATGCCCTGCAAATCCTGCACTGACTTAGAATCACATCGCATTATCCCTGCATGCAGTTTTATTCGCTGTATTTGCACTATTACGAGCATGAAAATGTTTACCAAGTATCCATAGCAGAGAAATCCTTGGTAGAGGCCATTAAAGAGGACTTCCAATACGTGATCCGTATTCGATGACAGTTCCGGGAATGTAACAAGCCTGATTGATCTGACGGGAACGCGATGCACCTCAGCAAAAAATCTCGGTCTTTTAATAATCTGAAAAAAACGTAAACAAAAAGGACGATAAAATACAATTTTTCAAAACTGCACTATAAAATCCATATGCGCAAGAAGATAAGAAAAATGGGAAATATTCGACAGATTCTGAAATATCTCTGTATACCAAACAACAGATTATCAACAATACTCTAAATGTCCTTTTTGTATTAATTGATCACATCAAGATGCTCAGCTAGATGCGAAAGCTATGTACATTGATTGTGAGTGGTTTCCGGAACAAACCTAAAGAAGCTTGAGCACATTTTTTTTTCATTAAAAATTACGCATTTTGTTTTTCCTCAAAACTGACCAAAACTTCCGGATACACTTATCTCCCGATTGTTTTTTGTGGACATGGTCTTGAGAGGGTCCCTTTTGATTGAATTCACTGAAAATATAGTTAATAATTTACGGAAAACTTACTCTTTTCGACTGAGCGGACACATTTCCTTCACCATCAGACATGTCACAACTTTGTCAACTAGAAAGAAAATGACCGATAGGCACACCGACAGAGCATGTCTGTGTAGTTATAGGGACTTTAACTCTTTCGCGTCACACTTTTATTCAGCAGATGAATTCATGTGAAATTGAGTTTTTCCTAATGCTTCATGATCAATATAATAGCTCAGGTTCAGAGAGGAAAAAATTTTCCATTGCGTGAAAACTCGGAAAAACTCCGGGTCATATATGACCCTATTGTCCTCAAGGGAAGTGTACATACCATTTTCAAAATCTATATCACGGGCTTTTTAAGAGTTTTTTTTGCTTGAAGTTATTAATTTGGCCAAAACCATGGCAAACTGGATTGTCTTGATGAACACTGTACTCCTGGTGTTCAAGGAATCTTCCTGGTAATCCCTTGAACAGTCTCTGTCACAATATTTTGAGTGGTATTTGGCAAAAATAAACTTATCCACATATTTACTCACACACAATACAATTACACAATATGAGATGCTTGCAGAATACTCTAAAATATTGCAAAATATGTTATAATTCATCAGATATAAGATGAAATGTCCAGGAGCAAGATGTCCCACCTGAATTTCACAAAGAAAAACAATGTCCCAACTACATTTCGCTGCAGGTTTGGGACGAAAACACTGTTACCATTGGGGACAATAGGGTCATATATGACCCGGAAAATTCTACACGCTTTTCTGGAAAATTGAGAGTAGTTTATTATATCAAAATATGCAATATACAATCTTTGGATATTTTATTTTGTGTTTCTAAAGAACTTTTTGCTGAAAAATATAAATGAATATAAAAAATTTTGAAAAAGAAAAGTCATTTCACAAAGTTCGAAATTAGTGATTTTTGATCTCAAATATTTTCTTTTCCTGAATATTTGGAGTCTTGAGAAAATTAGCCAAGAATCTTACATCCTTCTATTATGATGTCGTGCACAAACCGATAGATTTCAATTAATGTAAATAGTCAAAAAAAAAGTTTTTTCCCCGGGTCATATATGACCCTAATGATGCGAAAGAGTTAAACCAGAAATACAAAGTTTATACTCGATATATACCGGGTATTTCTTCAACATAGTATTTTTTGCGTATAGATACAATGTATGACTTCAGTATACATTTAAATTTGTATGTCTTTCAAGTAAATACATAATATATAGGGTAAAGGCTCATAATTTGGTCCAGTCTGCTTATAAGCATCGATGTTACAAGTTTGAAGTGCGATATTTTCAATACTAATTGACTTTTTTTGTTACTCTCTTTTCATAAGGATTGTTTAGAAACTTGGCAAGCTATTTATCGTCTTAATTTTACTAAAATTAGTTTTAATACGTTTAAAAATGAATTGATATGTAGAGGTGAATTTGACTCTTATTTTGGACAACTTGGTTATTATTTTTTACAACTTGGCTGTAAATTTGGACAGCTAATCCGCCTCAACAGGATGCCCATTGTTCTTCATTTCATGAACCAATCTTACCAAGTCCTCTTCCTGTTCATGTAAGGGAAACGTAGAATGTCACAAGAAGCCCGGAAACTTTCCATATCATTAATTAAAATGAGTTGACTTCGGTACTCCAAGTACGTGCGGATTCGCTCATTCCCTGGCCTTTCCGGGAGCCTTTAAAGGCATTTCTCACTACATTTTGTACGTAGAGATGATGCTCCTTTGTTTCCCCAGGCACTTGTCCAACCTAGTCATCACAAAAGCTAAAACTTCACGAAATTTCGTGAGAAAAACACCTGTCCAAAATAAGGAGTATCACCTCACTGGTAAATGTCTTAAAAACTTTCCCATTTTTCACACGAATAATCTAATTCACAAGGCAAATCTCACTTCAGGTCAAATATACAATAATTCAATGAATATTCAATAATATCACTCAAAAAAACCGAAGAAACATTGTTAATACTTCATCACAGCTAAGACTGAGGTAAACACGAAGTTTTGTCATATTTCTCGTAAGGTAAGCAATTGCTCACACTGAATTTTCAACAAAGCAAATTTCAACTCAAATCATATTCAAAATTTAATGTATTTACTGTTAAAATCTTCCAAAAAGAACAAATATTTAGATGATTTAGATAGAATTCATTATTCATCAAATATTAGAATAAAAATCCATCATTTTAATCAATTTATTTTTAGTGTCCAATTTTATCCTCAAGGTGTCCAAAATAAGAAACTGGACAAAGTTATGAGCCTTTCCCCTAGATACAACGTATAACTTCAGTATACATTTAAATTTGTATATCTTTCAAGTATGTAAATAGTATATCTAGTATATAGTAAGTGCGGAAATTAGTATTTTCTTCACATAAATACACTGTATATACTCGGTACGATCTGTGAAGTCAGTACGAATAGCCAGCCGGGTTGGACAAATTCGTTTATGGGTGAGGTCAGGTGTCTGATAAAAAAATTTGCTACAGAAAATCCACGTTGCAGAACTCACAGTAATTTTCCGTGAAAGTCCATTGAATTGTGTAGTGTAGTGTAGTTATAGAGTGTCCAGGAAGATGTCCAAGAAGACGTCAGGTGTAAAAAATGCCTGGGGTGTGGTAAAAACAGCACAACATGGAGTGGAAAGTTTTCCGGGTGGAAATAAGAAAAATGGCCCTGGAGGGCAGACAAAATTCGCTGAGGTTCAACAGAAACACCTGGAAGCAGCCAAAAAACTGGCTGAAACTTATGAATCTAGCTCAGATGAGGAAGATGTATCTACAACGGAGATTTTTGAGTCTGTCCTCAAGGGATACAGCGGCGACAGTGGTGATCTGAGGAGAACCCATCAATTTTTGGAGAATGCTTTTCAATCGGGAGCTGCAACATGTCTCATCTGCATTGGAGGCATTAAAAGGGTCGATTCTATATGGTCTTGTGTGACATGTTACTGCTTCTTCCACTTGGCATGTATTCAACGCTGGGCAAATGACAATATTGGCCAGAAACGTCTACGTCAGGCCGATGAGGCATCTTCTCCGGGATTCTATACAAATCGCGGTGAGTTTGTTCCTAGGAAAATTACTCCCATTACGTGGGATTGTCCACAGTGTAGGCACTCGTACGGTCCGGAAGAGGTTCCCAGGAGATATTTGTGTTTTTGTGGGAAGGAAGATAATCCACAAGTTCATCCGTGGTTGATACCACATTCGTGCGGGGAATTGTGTCAGCGTCCATTGGAACCAGTTTGTGGTCACAAGTGTCTGCTATTGTGTCATCCAGGACCCTGTCCACCTTGTCCTCAGACAATTTCCCAGAGTTGTGAATGTGGGAAGTCGGCTAAGCGAACAATTCGGTGTTCCACAAAAAGTTGGCGGTGTCAGGATAAATGCCAGAAGATCCTCTCTTGTGGCGTTCACAAATGCAATCAGATTTGTCATTCGCCGGATTCCTGTAAGCCCTGCTCTCGACGAAGTGTCCATCGATGCCAGTGTGGTCAGAAACAGGAAGAGAGGAATTGTTCAGAGAGTGTTTGGCAATGTGCCACAGTGTGCGGCAAGGAGTATTCCTGTGGCCGTCATCGGTGTGAGAAACGCTGTCATCCTCCGGGAGAATGTGGAGATTGTCCACAGGGTCTACCACGGTCTTGTCCATGTGGCAAACAGACTTCCGTTGCTCCTTGTTCTGAGCAAATTGACACTTGTGGTGATTCCTGTCTCAAGCAACTTCCCTGTGGGGATCATTTGTGTCTGGACAGGTGTCACAGAGGAGAATGCGGTGCATGCCCGGAGATTATAGAAAAACGCTGTCGCTGTGGACTGCACAGTAAACAATTGCCCTGCCATAAAAGTTTCACGTGTGAGACCAAGTGCAAGCAACAAAAGGATTGCACGAAGCACGTATGCAATCGCAAATGCTGCGACGGGAATTGTCCTCCGTGTGACAAGATTTGCGGCAAAACTCTGCCCTGTGGGCGACACAAGTGCAAGAGTAATTGTCACACTGGCCACTGCTACCCGTGCAATCTCAAAGCCAAGGTTAAGTGTCGCTGCTCAAAGACCGTCATTGAAGTCCCATGTGGACGTGAACGCAAAACTCGTCCACCAAAGTGTCATTTGCCTTGTCGACGACCCTCCAAGTGTCACCACGACAATCCCCATAATTGCCATCAGGATGACTGTCCGACGTGCACGAAAAAATGCGGCCTCTTCAATGACACCACCAAATGTGCTCATCCATGCGAAGCCAAGTGTCATGATGCTGTTCTGGTGCGGTACGTGGACAAGAACTGGCGTCCAGCTGGTCCATGGGATGTCCAACCGGAAGTGACAGAAATCACACGACTGCCCCATCCCAAATGCGAAATTCGTGTCCCAGTGTCCTGTCTTGGTGGTCACGAGACCATTCCCTGGCCCTGCCACGATGCCATTCCACGGAGCTGTGGCCGTTCTTGTGGGCGGGAATTGAAATGTGGAAATCATAAGTGCGAGAAGGAGTGTCACCCTGTCAAGGATTTGCAGTTGTGGCTGCAGCAGGAGGCATGTGATGAATGTCGTGAGGGATGCAAGAGGAAGAGACCACAGGGATGTTCTCATCCGTGCAAGAAACCCTGCCACTCCGATCCCTGTGATCCTTGCACAGTGGCAACCAAAACAGCTTGCCACTGTGGACTCACTCAAGTGATATACAGATGTGGAGAATTCTTCGCTTCGGACGATCCCAATGCCAAGGAGACTCAGTTGAGTTGTGGCAATCGCTGTATCAAGAATGTAAGTACCTGACTCACATTTTAGAGATTTTTTTTTTACTTTAGTTAGATCCCTTAACTATTTCAAACTTCTGGTCCGATGTGAAATCCGACTTCGTCAAATCTTATATTTGAGGCTGAACGGAAATAGATATCGATTTACGGTATTCAGCTTTCCGTTTTTTGTTTTAAAAAATAGGGTACAATGTGGTAAATATGGAATCGGAAATATTATGGAATTTTGAGATTTTCTCGCTGTTTCAGATTGGCAAAGAAAGAAAGATGATCATAAAGAAGTAACAGGCCCTTCAAAAACGGATCTCGGTTAAGGGTAGAATCACATTGACAGTAAAATGCTCACCGTATTTCGTTAATTTACGCATTTTCATTGCAATTTTTACGAAAATTATCGATTACCGTATTACCTTATCTCATACTCAAAGACACTAGGTGAAAATAATATAATATAAGAAAATTGGAGGAATAAATATGAAAATTCTATAAACGGTGAGCGAAAAAACTACGGTTAATTTCTCTTACAGTTTTTTTTTGCTTGCCGTTTATCGCATTTTCGTTTTATTTCTTCAATTTTCTTATATTATTTTCACCTAGTGCCACCAAGTATGAGATAAGATAATACGGTAATTGATAATTTTCGTAAAAATTGCAATGAAAATGCGTAAATTAACGAAATACGGTGAGCATTTTACTGTCAATGTGATTCTGCCCTTAACCGAGATCCGTTTTGAGTTATAGGACCTGTTACTTCTTTATGATCATCTTTCTTTCTTTGCCAATCTGAAACAGCGAGAAAATCTCAAAATTCCATAATATTTCCGATTCCAAATTTACCCCATTGTACCCTATTTTTTAAAACAAAAAACGGAAAATTAGCTGAAAACCGTAAGTCGATATCTATTTCCGTTCATTCTCAAATACAAGATTTGACAAAGATATAAGATAAATATAAGATTTGATTTTTTTTTGGAATTCGCAAAAATTACTGATTTTTATATTTTGTCTTTTCTTGGATACTGTGAAAAATTTTTGGGTTTCTTGGGTTGACCGAAACGACCGAGAAAACTAGAAATTGCATCGCTAAACCCGAGAAACCCAAAAATTGCATCGCGAAACCCGAGAAACCCAAAAATTACATCGCGAAACCCGAGAAACCAAAAAAATCGCATCGCGAACCCCGAGGAACCCAAAAATCGCATCGCGAAACCAGAAACCCTTGTCAGAAAAAATGGGAATGAATTGGAGAGAGTTCTTCAATATACGGAGAGAAAAAATGTCTGATTTTTTACACATAGGGGAAAAGTACTCTCCCTTCGAACGTTCATGCATTCGAATAATACGAATTTTTTTTTAGTTTTCTTAAGAGACTTACACATTTTTATCAAATATTAGTTAGCTTACCATCAATTGATGATAAGTTAAGTTAATTCCATGATAATTTATTGTAAATCTCTTACGAAAAACAAAAGAAATTCACATTATTCGAAGGCATGAACGTTCGAAGGAAGAGCACTTTCCCCCAATGACTCTGATTTTTTGAATATAAATATTTCAAAAATCATGTCTAAATTTAATATAATTACTTTTAGTTTCACACTATATTTCTCTCACAGTGTAAATTGTTAGAATATTTAAAATTTTCACCTTAATAAAAGAAATTAAAGTTTTATTCTGAAAAAGAAGAACAGTGTTTTCAAATTTCCCGGGTCGTAACATAGTATACATTCAGGCGTATTTTAAAAATGATTTCAGAAATTGACTCCCAATGGTAGGCAAACTTGCAAAATTGTATGTGCATAATTCCGTCAGGTGCATAATCCCGAAGTGCATAATGCCGGGACTTAGTGTACCCTGTGAATTTCAGCTCGATCGGAGCACTTTGAGAAAATCCGAGGATTAGAATAGGTGTGATTAGAAGGAATCACACCTAGGGTAAGTGTGCCAAATTTCGGCATAGTTGCATGCAAGAGTCAAGATCTTAAGTTTGAAATGTAATATTTTAAATTCAAATTGATTTTTTTATTCTTTCTTCTGAAAGAGTGTTGCTTGTAGCCTTGTAAAGAGTTTACCATCTATATGTACTATAAAATCATTCTTTATACATTTTAAAATGAATAAAAATGTAGACATAGCTTTGGTGCCCTATTTTGGCCACCTTCATTCTCATAGTTCCTTGCCCTTCGAGAATTCTTCCAATATATTTTTCACGTCATCTCGTTTGTCGAATCTACATTTTTTGTTATTCTTTTGCATTGTATAATCTCTAGAGTACGTAAAATCTAAAAAATCATAGAAATTCGAGGAACAAAAAAGCTGGCCGAAATTGCAAGCTGGCCGGAATTGGGCACACTTACCCTAAATGAATAAATATTTAAAAGCAAAATGAATTCATTGAATATTCGAAGATTACATACATAATTTTAATTAATTTATTTGCATGGCCGAAATTACACTCAAAGTGGCCGAAATTTGGCACACTTCCCCTATATACATATTTTTAGGAGGAGTTTTGAGAAAGTTATTGGATTTTTTTGCTTTTTCTGATTTTGCGAAACTTCTTTTTGGGTTTCTCGGTTAATTAAGAGCTCAACATTGCCTTTTCAGTATCCTTGTGGTCACAGATGCACATCCACTTGTCATTCTGGCCAGTGCCCTGATCCTGAATCTTGCAAGAAGAAAGTCAAGACTACCTGCAAGTGCAAGACGAAGAAGATTGAAGTTACATGTGAGAAATTGAGAAGTGGAACATTTGTTCTGGCTTGCGATGAGCAGTGCAGTGCAAAGATGGCACAAAAGGCGAAGGAGCTGGAGGAGAAGATGGCCAAGCAGCGTGAAGAGGAGGCAGAACGCAATCGTCAAGAATTGGAGGAGTTTGAGCGGAAATTCGGCAAGAAGAAGCCAAAAGAGCGCAAAAGACGTGAGATTGTGGATGAGAAGGGAACAAACTGGAAGCTAATTGCTGGATCAGCGGTAATGGCAATTGTGATTGCTGTTGCTGTGTACATCTTTTTATTCAACACCCAGTAAAATTTTTATTGTACAAATTTATTGGATTTTGGATTTCTTCTTTGGATCGCGGGATAATTTCTTGGGGACATCTGCTGAGGTGACTTTTGGCTTTCCATCGAAGTGAATTGAAGAAAAGACGATAAATGCGACGAATGTTATCAGCGAGAGTATCAAGATGTACTCCACTCGATTCCTGGAGCAGTTTTGAATTATAAATGAGATTAGGTAATCTGATAAAATTATCACAGATAGGTAAGTTGACTTTTTCAATTGATATTGTGTACCCATTTCACCGTTTTTTTTTTTATGAAAATAAAATGTGATGGATTCTTACTCAATAAAATGAAGAAGAATGTCTTTTACTGTTCCTTGTGAATAAAAAAAAAATAGGAATTGTACTTACTCGAATGGAGTACCACAAATTGTGTACCATACACTCCCCTCATCAGGAAGTTTCTTCCCAGGTAGGCAATGGAAATCGTAATACTTCTCATCGTAATCCGTCACACAGAGAAACTCCCTCTTCTGCAGTGTCTTGAAGAGTCCATGGACGGGGACAAATTTATTACAGTCTCCAACTGGTTCATGGAGTCCAATGCTGATAAGTTTTTCTGGGTCGAAAACAACTGCTGTCAAGAGAAATGTGAGGTAGTGCAGAACAAGATGAACTATCAGAGCCCAATCGAGGAGTCGCATTTTTTCCACTAGACCCGTTCGGAGGGAATTCCTGTCGAATTTCCAGATGATAATCATGAAGGTCACCAAGAGCGTTACCGAAGTCACTTCGGAGTGAACATTGAAGACATCGTGGAAGGGATGGTAGAGGATGACGAAAACTAGACATCCACCAGGCATTCCAAAGAGGGATGCCAAGATAACTGACAGAACTTCAGCCTTGACAGGACCAGCTTCCCATTTTTGGAGATTCTTCCCGGTGAACCATTTCCTGGACGAGTGAAAAATCAAAGACCAACTCGCAGCAAAGGTCGCATGGAAGTAGTAAGAATTCCAGGGTACCCAGTAGTGTCTGTGTTCAATATTGGGATCAGTATCATGCCAAGTCCAGTGAACATACTTTGCACCAATGATATCGTATGGAATATCAATGAGCACTGTTAGGATTCCCACAGCTAAATGTTCCACCAGACCACACCTCAGTTTCAATTTGGACACTGCCCAGGATGAATGGTAGTAGAAAACAGGATCTAAAGGGACCAAATCTCTTAGGACACTTTGCATTTCCTCGAAAATATTAATAACTTACACAGGAAGATGATGTAGAGAGGGAGTCTGTGCCCAAAAAACATCATAAACGTCTCTCCCTGCCAAAAATTATCTATATGAGGCACCCAGTAAGAGATTAATTCAACTGTGAAACCCTGACCAATGGCAGCAAGAAAGAGATAGGGCCATCTTCCGCCCCTGCGGATGCAATGGAGCGTGATAAGAACTGCTCCAAGGAGGAAAACTGCTTGACAGTAAAAGTATGAAGGATGGGCACGATACTGATTCACTGGATCTTGAAAACTAACTAGCCAGTTGAAAAACTACAAGAAGAAGATATATTTTATCAGTCCCGTGTTAAATCTGAACAAATCCCCGTGTACTTACAGAGGTATACTCCAATTTCTTGAGCTCAACACCGAACCCTTGGATTTCTTTTCCCGCCATCTCTACCCTCGCGACTTCCTCCGCTGAATAATCAAAGGTACTGTGCACGGCGAGTCAGCGAACTCTTGTCTAGTCGGCAGGTGTCCAGGAGTGTCTATCAGTCACCATAATTTATAATGATTTGATAAAAATCAGTGATAAAGCTGTGTTTTTTGCAAATATGCTTTGAAATTTATCATCGGTGCGTGTTTTATAGCATAATTAGTGTTGCCATGTCAAGGGAAATTTTACCTGAGATTAAAAACATCCCAGCAGCGAAAGTAAAGCTTACATCCCGGCCGGCTATGTACTATGTACAAACTCAGTATATACTGAGTATAATACTTAGTACGAAACTAGTAGGGTAAAGGCTCATAACTTTGTCCCGTTTCTTATTTTGGACACCTTGAGAATAAAATTGGACACTAAAAATAAATTGATTAAAATGATGGATTTTTATTCTAATATTTGATGAATAATGAATTCTATCTAAATATTTGTTCTTTTTGGAAGATTTTAACACTAAATACCTTAAATTTTGAATATGATTTGAGTTGAAATTGCTTTGTTGGAAATTCAGTGTGAGCAATTGCTTACCTTACGAGAAATATGACAGAACTTCGTGTTTACTTCAGTCTTAGCTGTGATGAAGTATTAACAATGTTTCTTCGGTTTTTTTGAGTGATATTATTGAATATTCATTGAATATTGTGTTGATTCACGTTAATGGTGAATTGTACATTTGACCTGAAGTGAGATTTGCCTTGTGAATTAGATTTTTCGTGTGAAAAATGAGAAATTTTTTAAGACATTTACCAGTGAGGTGATACTCCTTATTTTGGACAGGTGTTTTTCTCACGAAATTTCGTGAAGTTTTAGCTTTTGTGATGACTAGGTTGGACAAATGCCTGGACAAACAAAGGAGCATCATCTCCACGAACAAGATGTTGTGAGAAAAGCCTTGAAAGACTCCCGGAAATGCCAGGGAATGAGCGAATCCGCACGTACTTGGAGTATCGAAGTCAACTCATTTTAATGAATGATATGGAAAGTTTCCGGGCTTCTTGTGACATTCTACGTTTCCCTTATATGAACAGGAAGAGGACTTGGTAAGATTGGTTCATGAAATGAAGAACAATGGACATCCTGTTGAGGCGGATTAGCTGTCCAAATTTACAGCCAAGTTGTCCAAATTAATAACCAAGTTGTCCAAAATTCGAGTCAAATTCACCTCTGCATATCAATTCATTTTTAAACGTATTAAAATTAATTTTAGTAAAAACAAACACAATAAACCCTTGCCAAGTTTCTAAAGAACCCTTCTGAAAAGGGAGTAACAAAAAAAGTCAATTAGTATTGAAAATATCGCACTTCAAACTTGGAACATCGATGCTAATAAGCAGACTTTCCAAGATTATGAGCCCTTACCCTAATGGCCTAGACCCCCTAGACGCACTTACGACTAAAGTCTAGAAACGACTAAGCTCGTTCATAGCCAAGTCAGTTCCTGACATACTACAAATGAGACTTAGTATTCACTGGTATACACAAAACATAGCTTTTGTGGGTTTTTATGCAAATATTCTTATTGCAATGTACATATACTCTGCTTAAAATGAAACTATTTGTAAATTTATGTCTCAGTCCACATCCAATAATTATTGTTAATTACATTTATTTGTGAGGTGGAAGCTCTCTCGCGACTTAAGCCGATTTCCGCGGTTCTAATGAATAATTCTTGTTGTTACACGTGAATTGTGAAGTAAATTTGCAAGTAGTATCATTTACAAAGAAGTAGTAGTGCTTTTCAGTAGAAGTATCTGAAGCAGAGGTGTGCAAGAAACCGTTGAAACCGAATTAACGTCAAATGAAACATGTACGTCAATGGTCAAAACGCTACTATAACAAACTTATTTTGACGTTAATTCAGTTTCAACGGTTTCTTGCACACCTCTGATCTGAAGTATCTGCAAAACAGTTGACCAAAGTTATGTTTTGTGAGTACCAGTAAATGCTATGCCTCGTTCGCAGTGTGTCAGGAACTGACTTGGCTATAAACGAGCTTAGTCGCCTCTGGACTTTAGTCGTAAGTGTGTCTAGGGCATAAGGCTTACGTACACAGTAAAAAAATTTACAACCACTATCGTTGGTAATTTTTGCACGAGCGCTATGGTTGTGAAGTTTGTGTATTGGCAATGTTGTGTATTGGCAAAGTTGTGTATTGTCAATTTTATAAAATGGCTTCCTGTCTATAATTTTGATTGTAGAGCAATTTTGTTCGGTTTATGTGTATTATCTGTGAAAAATCTCTGTATCAAACAAAGAAAAAAAGAAAAAAAGAACAAAAAAAGAAAAAAGATGAAGAGAGGGTCTGAGAGTTGAACCCATAACCTTTGCGTTGATGGTCTCGTGTTTTCCGGCTGCGCCACGAACTTGCTTACTTCTCTTAAGCAAATGGCCAAGAGTTGCATCGTCAATTTTTCTAATTTACATGATGCTTCCCCTGTTTTCTGTTATTACATAATTATTCCTCATTTTTTACGACTGAGGCATATTTTAAGAATTCAATGAACGATTCTAGAAGACAATTTGACAGTTAGAAATGAGAAAAATGACTAAAATCTTAGAAAAATTGCAATAGTAAACAATGAAATTTTGACAGTTCTCACACTAATTTTCCCATACACAAATTTCATTACACAAACTTAATTTTACTAGCATTATGTTAGTATCGTACTACAAATACGATAGTAATTTTACAATTTACAACCAAAAGGCTTGTGACAATACACAACTTTTCTCATACACAATTTTATTTCTCACACAATTTTTTACTGTGTAGGTGACAAAAGTGTGGTTTATACACCATGTTAAACCTTAAACCTCCATAAGCGATAATGATTAGTAAGGCTTACATGTACATATCATGTAAGACTTATGTAAGGCATCTTTTCGCTACTGGGATCTACATGGCAACCCGCGTCATTGCGCAAGTGTCAGTGAAATTTTTTATTTGGGGCTCTTGCAAAGCAATATGCAACAATAATTATAGATTTTTTGCACTTTTAAAAGACAAAAAGCACCAATTTAAAATGACTTTCTTCAACTACATCCTCCTGCCGAAGCTCTACAAAGAGTACAAAAGCAGAACACCAACAGTGAGTAACACAAAATTGGAGGTTTTTTCCTTTGCTTGATCGTTCAATGAACTGACAAAGGGATTTGTTTATGATGGATTTTGTGTTTTTCTTTTCCTTGCAGCAGCGTTATGAGCCAGCTGGATTAGAAAAATGGGGCGATCAGATTATCACCACGGTAAGTTTTATTCGGAAACTTTTTGGGAAAGTTAATTTACTGTCTGCGTAGCTAAAATAAATAGAGAGTCAGAGAAGCAATGACATAATTGGCGTGATGTAGCACATTTAAATGGGTATAATGAGCAAGAAATTATTCGATTAGGCTAGAAAAACTACTTGATTAAGTCTAGGTAGTTTCAAGAGGTCTTTCTTGCGTCAAAGACCAATGTCAGTCTGGCTACTTTAGCCAAGAAGTAGGCTCTTTTTTAGAAAGTCAAAGAGAAAGCAATAAAGCGAATAAACATTAAGTAAAGAGAAAACATTGAGCCAAATGAATCCTTCCCATTTAGCTCTACATGATGTGGAACATCAGTTACTATACATCTCCTCTCATCATCACCTTCCTCTACCGACGAGGCTACTTTGTGGTGGAATCTATCTCCTCCCTGGCTAAAATATCCACAGGTTTGGGCATCCTTGTGGCTGTTTCCCTGTGTATTCGCGGAATTGGTCGGTCTCAGTCACCACCTTACGTGAAATTTGCCAAGATCCTCAATACAGTGAAGGGTAACAGTCGCAATGAGGCAGCCAGGAAGGAATTGCAGGAATTTGATTTTGACTTCAAAGAATGGCCAGTAGATTGGTCAGTGGAGGAGTGTGAAGGAGCCACACCATTGCCCCGAACTGTTCAGAAACCCGTTCATCTTAAAGGCAATTTCACACGATTGCCCTTGGAAGTAATTGCCTACATTGCTGTTCACACATTCGGACTCAAAATGATCTATCCAGGATCCATAAAGATCATGCAAACCTACTTTCAGCCCATGCTAATTCAGGGTCGAACAAAGCTGAGAGAAGATGGAGGGAATCGCTATAAATTATTGACCAAGGATAAGAATGAGATTGACACATTCTTTGTGGACAATCGAGGGAAATCCACCAATGGGAAAACCCTTGTTATCTGTTCAGAAGGAAATGCAGGATTCTATGAGATTGGAATTATGTCTACTCCACTTGAATTGAAGTACTCAACTCTGGGATGGAATCATCCTGGTTTCGGTGGAAGTACTGTAAGTCCCCCTTCAATTCCCAACAATTACTTCTCACAATTTCAACTAATCCTTGATATTCCCACAATAAAGGGCCAACCTTTTCCTGATCAAGACCAAAATGCCATAGATGCTGTAATGAAATTTGCCATTCACAAATTAGGATTCACTCCTGATAACATTCTACTCTTTGGCTGGAGTATTGGGGGTTATTCCAGCATTTATACGGCTGTTCGGTATCCCGATGTCAAGGGCATTGTAAGTTTCTAAATTGGGCATTTTTTTTTAAATGGTTTTGATTGATTTTTCTGGCATTTCCTCCTAAAGATTCTCGATGCCACCTTTGACGATATCCTGCCACTGGCTCTTCCCAGGATGCCAGAAAGTGTCTCTAGCATCGTGAGGATGGCCATTCGTAACTATGTAAATCTCCACAATGCAGAATTGTTGGAGCAATACCAAGGTCCTGTTCGTCTCATCCGAAGGACAGAAGATGAAGTGATTGCTGAGTAAGTTACATTCTTTTTTTTTTAAGAATACGAATATTTTTTCCTCATCCATGTGAATTCAAAATTCGAATCACAATTTCCAACACTGAGAGAAATCCGAAAGAGTTAAAATAATATTCCGGAACTGTTAGTTTTATCCTGAATTATCGATCCGAAATCGGTGTAAATATTACCCTTTTTAGGTGTATTATGGGTTAAAGTTACCCTTTTTCACGTCAATTTTACACTTAAAAAGGTGTAAAATTAACAATAAAAAATGTTGATATATTTTTACACCTAAAAAGTGTTAAAATTACGAGGAAAAAAAGGTTAATCGCACCCTTTTTTTCTCAGTGAAGTTATACGAAAAAAAATCTCCACTGCCGTAAGCTTATTTGGGCTTATCGCTGATCTGTGTAGATTCGAAGGAACACCTTTTCGACGGAACCCCTATTGACAATTTTGTCAAAATATTAAAATTTATTTAATGTATCTAATATAACGTTTTTACATTAATCTGCGTTTTTCTATATGGATAAGTGTTCGAATTTCATATTCCAAATGGTACAGAGTAGGCTGTGAATAAGTCCTGATACGAGTTCTTAAAGTGTCAAAATAGGTGTTCCTTTCACCCTATTTTATAAACAGTTTTAATACAAAAAATAATATATTTTAACCAACAGAAGAAAAATTATTAAAATTGAAAATAGAGATTTCCGAATATTCGCTACCAAAATTTTGCAATATATTTTTTTTTAAGTTTTAGCACCTCTAGGAATAATCACACGAACTCTTGATGTTCTCAGAAGTTATAGTATTGTACGAGACCCTTCATTTGCACCATTAACCCCATTAACGATAAAATTTTAATAATTAGAATAGATCTTATGATCTTTTTAATATGTATTTTTGGGCGCACCACATTTCTTAAAAGGAATACGTTTTTCTTTGGTGTTTGGCCACTTCCTGATCACGAATATGTATATGGATGGCTAACAACGGTTTCTGTTCATCCGTCCGGCAGCTCTTTGAAGCTTAATAGCTTCTAAACTAAGACAGATATCGACTTGCGGGTTTCGGTAAAAAGTACAGGCTGAAAGGAACACCTATTGACACTTTAAGAGAGCGGATCTGGACTTATTGACACCCTACTCTGTACCATTTGGAATACGAAATTTGGAACATCTATCCTTATCAGAAAACGTAGACTAAGGAAGAAACGTCATATTATTTACATTACATTTTATTAGATACTTTAAATAACTTTCAAGATTTTGACAAAAGTGTTAATAGGGGTTCCCTGTCGGAGAGGTGATCCTTCGACCCTATATCGGGTGAAAATTGTAAATTGGTGCATTGACACCCCATCACACTTTCCGCCATTTTGAATACCCCCTTTTTTTGTTTATCTCCGCCCCTATGACATCGATCGCGCTCAAATTTTAGTATGTCATAGCTGCACCTTAGAGCTTTCGATCAGTACTAAACTTAAGGTCCTCTGACCCCCCCTGACGCGAGCTATAAGGGTCCAAAAAAAATCTTAAAATGGCCATAACTCCGGTTTTAATTGTCAGAATTTAAAAAAAGATGGCGTTTTGGAAAGGTCTCGTGAAATGCCACTTCCTATTCTAACATTACAAGTTCAATAAACTACCGCCAGGGGCCCTATTATTAAAAAGAAAAATTTTCAATTTTCTAAGTTAAATAACTCAAAAATTCCATTGTGCATCGAGCTGAAATTTTTAGTACGTTATATTCACATATTATATTTGTCAAACAAAAAAGAACTTAAGTCGATCGATAACCTTTGACCCGAACTATAAGGGGTCAAATTTCGAAAATTGACCGGTCTCCACAGGTCAAAAGTCACCACAGATTAAACTTAAACATAAACTTAATAATGATTTAAACTCATTTTTCTCAAAAATGCCATTGGGCATTTTGATCAAATTTTAGAGAGTTGTAGTCTAGGCTATAAAGTTTCCAAAAAGTGGCGTGGGTTCGTTGTGGTTACAAGAGAACCGGAGATACGAGGGGTCAAATTTAGGTATGAGGGGTCCTGTGCTATATGACCGAATTTGATGAGTGACGGCGTAAATTAAAGGTCTTGCAAAGTGCTATAACTTTATAAAACATTTGAACTTCATAGGACCAACGCTAGGGCCACCAGAGTCGAAATATGAAGAAATCACACTTAAAACCAATTTTCATGTTATATAAACTCAATTATCTCGAAACGTGCCTAACCGATCTTGATGATTACTTCCGCATAATAGGAGAGGATATTTTCAACTATATTTCGTTCAAACATAATTTTTTGCTCAGATTATGCCATCTGTCGGATTTTGTCGTTTTAGTGTAAAAGATTTTTTTCCCACAATAATGCTGCGAAAGTACGCAGGTGATATGCCCGCTTTTACGCGATAACGTTATTAAAATAAAGGTTTAAAAGAATGATTAATTCAATCATTCTTTGATATTGTCAAAAAACGTACCCCAAAACAAATAAAATGAATAATCTCGGCTACCGAGCAGCCGATAAGATCAAGTTTTGGATCAAAATTATAGAGATTCTGCTCCATATTCCACTATCATCTTTCTGCCAGTTCATTTACATCCTAGATATTTCGATTTAAATAAATAGTTTGCAATTTTTCAGAAATTTAATTCCAAATTGCTGTATAATATCCTTTAGTTCCAAATCGAATTTGCATTCAATCTGAGTTAGCTCACGTTAAGAACCTCATCTACAGTAATACCCTAGACACACTTACGACTAAAGTCCAGAGAGGACTAAGCTCGTTCATAGCCAAGTCAGTTCCTGACACATTACAAACGAGGCTTAACGTTTACTGGCACTCACAAAACATAAGTTTCGTGGGTTTTCTGCAGATATTTCTATTGAAATGCACTAGTACTCCTTTGAAAATGAAACTACTTGTAAATTTACTTGACAATTCACTATAACAACAAGAGTTATTCACGAGAAATGCGGAAATTGGCTTAAGTCGCGAGTTAGCTTCCACCTCACAAATAATTATAATTAACAATAATTATTGCACGTGTACTGTGACATGAATTTACAAATAGTTTTATTTTCAGAGGAGTATTAGTGCATTTTAGTAGAAATATTTGAATAAAAATTCACGAAAGTTATGTTTTGTGAATGCCAGTAAACGTTAAGCCTCGTTTTTAATGTGTCAGGAATTGACTTGGCTATGAACGAACTTAGTCGTCTCTGGACTTTAGTCGTAAGTGTGTCTAGGCTATAAGCTTATCTAGGAATATCACTAGTTTTTCTTTTTACTGACTATTTTTATGAAAATACTACCCAATCGACCCAATCTAATACAGCCAAAAAAAGATAATCTTGGTCCTAACAGTCTTATATGATGGACAGACTTAAAGTCTCTACACATTGGGAGCAATTTCCATTAAAAAAGCAATTTTTGCCGAAAATTGCTCCCAATGTGTAGAGGCCCGGCTTAAGACGAGATACATTTTTATTATTATTATTATTATTATTATTATTGAGGTTGTATAGTAAGGTGGGGTAACTGGATCGTTTTCCGAAGAATTCTACTTAAACGTTTGTTTTTGGACTGATGAAATTCTTTTTTACTCCTTCTAAATCCATGGAATTATTCACTGTTTCATTCAGAAACATAATATAAAAAAATAGCAAAAATATTAAAGAAAATTTATAAAATAGTGATAATACTGAAATAAGTCAGCATGCTCTAACTGGGTCGCCTTTCCGCTAATTCACTTTTAATTAAACCTTTGGATTTAAAATACTTTTTTTCACAACGATAAAACAACAAATGTTTTCAATTAGTTGACATTAGCGAAAATATCTCTGAAAGAAAATTTTTAGTGAAGAACCCAGCTGGTACAAGATTGAAATGAATCGATTACATTCACTTATTTAATGAATAAAAATATTATTTTTGCTTTTTCTCAAACTTGAATAGTTATATTATGTTACTGTAGTGACTATATTGCGGAAATAAAAATAAAAATATTATTTTAAGTGGATTAGTCATAAACGATCCAGATAGCGAAGCGCCCGAATTAGCACATTTGACTGTATAGACGCACGACGACGTCGGCCATACGCGCCCGTTGACTGATTTTTGCGATCCTCAGGTGTGAGGTGGCTCTTTGGTCTTTCAGATTAAAAAGAGAAACATCATTCCAATTGAGACATAGCTTAACGTAATTATAATAAAAAAAAGATTAATCTACATTCCCATTAGTTTCCCACTAAGCCGTCACTCAGCTTAAGCCTCTCTAGGGCATTAGATTCTCAGGATTGGTGAGGATAATTTAAAAGTTAATCCTACACTGAGAGAAATCCGAAAAAGTTAAAATAACATTCTGGAAATGTTAATTTTACCCTGCATTATTGATCCGAAATCGGCGTAAATATTATGCTTTTTAGGTGTATTATGGGTTAAAGTTATCCTTTTTCATGTTAATTTTACACTTAAAAGGGTGTAAAACTTACATTAAAAAATGTTGATATATTTTTACACCTAAAAAGTGTTAAAGTTATGAGGAAAAAAAGTTAATCGCACCCTCTTTTTTTTCTCAGTGTAGAATTTTGGAGAAATATCGTCTTTCGGATATTTTTTTAAGTTTTCTTTCCTTTACAGGGATATGAAATTGGAAACAAATCGTGGTAATTTTCTCCTGCTTAAGATGCTTAAATACAGATTCCCCAACATTTTCAAAGAGCCCCAAATGGAATTTGTGAAGAAGATGCTTTCCCAGTCACTCGATCAGACGGACTCAAGTGAGTAGTGCAATTTATGAGATTTTAGCAGGAAAAAGAAAATTGAGTGTGGCATAAATACTCCTCAGACACTGATGATGGTCTCTGCCTGTCACTCCTGATGACCTACACGGCAGATTCTGGGCGACAGTATCCCCTTGAGATTGGTGCCAATTTCACGGAGGATCAGCGAAATGTGATGGCAGAGTATTTGGTACGGAATCACTTTGCAGATTTCAAATCTAGTCACTGCATTCCCCTGCCCATTGAGTTCTTCAAGCAGCCCTGGGACATTCCGAATGAAACTGACTTTGTCTTTACTTAAAGACACTTTGTGGCAAAGAAAGACAAAATACGAGAAAAAAAATTGAAGCAGAAGGTGAAGGTAGAATCATCTTTGAGATGATAGAGGCTTATAAAGTCTCTTGCTCTTGAACCATAGCCAGGGTGTTGTCCTAAAAAAAAAAGGTATTTCATGTGTCCTAATCATTCTGTTCTACTGTGCAGCTGAGTAACGCGATGTTTAGAATAAAATTAAAGAAATAAAAATGCCCATTATTTATATCTTGTATGCAATATTATTAAAATTCACAGTTCACGGAAACAGCTTAATACACTCTCAAAAGTACACGCAGAGATTTTTCATTTTTTTTAAATGTTTTTCATTTTATTTTATGAAGGAATTCTCACGAAAATCCAGTTGGTTAAACGAGGCAATATATATATTTCATGAAAATATACCATTTTTAGTTCCTTCTAATATCTTCAGTTTTTTTTATTTTAAAATCTTTGTATCCTGGGCAGAAGGAACAAAAAAATGTTTGTGCAGGCTCTATTAGAGAGACAGATCTATTGAGGACAGAAGCGTGCTTCTTTGGATATCCTGATGACTTTGTTTTTTTTTTCTCTTCTTCTTTTTACGTAATTCTTTTAGGCATTTGCTGTATAATTTATTCTCACAAAAAGAAAATTCAATCTCATGCAATTGAGAGACAGACAATTCTGAATGAAATATATAGTGTGGAAAAATAATTCGTTTCTTTTCTTCACAATTTCTTTTTCCATTCAATAAATGTTTCTTTTTTTTTAAAGGATTATCAAGCGTGGCATTTGTGTTTTTTTTGTCATTTTTTTTTTAATTCTTTGTAGGAGGAGGGAGATAAATTTGTGGCAGAAAATGGGTCGGTATCATTTTCTTCAAATATTTTAGCCTGTATCATTTTACCATTGAAACTAAATTATCTCAAGACAAAAATACTGAAAGCAGTATACATTTTCAACATTTATATTTTACGCGTGAAATTCCTAGGAATGCGGTAAGTAATATAATTTTTACAAAACAAAAAAATATAATAAAGAAAAAATATGTAAAGAATAGGTTAATTTCTGAGGCAAAAAATATTCTTATTTTCGGTTTAACATAATTGAATTCATTGAAAAAAATTTGCAACTAATACAATTCTTACATGGGATTTTTTTTAATAAACACGTAGAGAAAGGTTTTGTAATTTGACACAAAATGTGTAATTGTGTAAAAGTGTAGGGGAAAGGCTCATAATTTTGTCCAGTTTCTTATTTTGGACACTTTGAGCATAAAATTGGACACTAAAAATAAATAGATTAAAATTATGGATTTTTAATCCAATATTTGATGAATATTGAATTCTATCTAAATATTTGTTCTTTTTGGAAGATTTTAACACTAAATACGTTAAATTTTGAATATGATTTGAGTTAAAATTGCTTTGTTGAAAATTCAGTGTGAGCAATTGCTTGCGAGAAATATGACAGAACTTCGCGTTTACTTCAGTCTTATTTAGCTCTGGTGAAGTACTAACAATGTTTCTTCACTATTTTTGAGTGATATTGTTGAATATTCATTGAATATTGTGTTGATTCATGTTAGTGGTGATTTATTTAACCTGAAGTGAGATTTGCCTTGTGAATTAGATTTTTCGTGTGAAAAATGGGACATTTTCTAAGCATTCACCAGTAAGATACTCCTTATTTTTGACAGGTGTTTTTCTCACGAAATTTCGGGAAATTTTAGCTTTTGTGATGACTAGGTTGTATAAATGCCTGGAGAAACAAAGGAGTATCATCTCTACGAAAGAGATGTAGCGAGAAATGCCTTGAAAGGCTCCCGGAAAGGCCAGAGAATGAGCGAATACGTACGAACTTGGACTACCGAAGTCAACTCACTTTAATGAATGATATGGAAAGTTTCCGGGCTTCTTGTGACATTCTACGTTTCCCTTACATGAACAGGAAGAGGACTTGGTAAGATTGGTTCACGAAATGAAGCACAACGGGCATCCTGTTGAGGCGGATTAGCTGTCCAAATTTACAGCCAAGTTGTCCAAATTAATAACCGAGTTGTCCAAAATAAGAGTCAAATTCACCTCTACATATCAATTCATTTTTAAACGTATTAAAACTAATTTTAGTAAAAATAAGACGATAAATGGCTTGCTAAGTTTCTAAACAACCCTTCTGAAAAGAGAGTAACAAAAAAAAGTCAATTAGGGTAAGTGTGCCAAATTCCGGCCAGCTTGCAATTTCGGCCATATTTTTTGTTCCTCGAATTTCCATGAATTTTTAGTTTTTGGATACTCTTGAGATTGTACAATGCAAAAAAATAACAAAAAATGTCACTTCGACGAGCAAGATAATCTGAAAAAGACATTGAAAGAATTCTGGAAGGGCAAGGAACTATGAGAATGAAGGTGGCCGAAATAGGCCACCAATGCTATGTCTACATTTTTATTCAATTTAAAATGTATTAAGAAAGTTTTTAGAGAAAATAAAAATGATAAACTGTCTGCGAGGTTCCAAGCAACACTCCTAATATAAGAGTAACAAAAATATTCAATTTATATTAAAAATATTACATTTCAAACTTGAGACTTTGTCGCTTGCATGCAACTATGCCGAAATTTGGCACACTTACCCTAGTATCGAAAATATCGCACTTCAAACTTGGAACATCGATGCTTATAAGTAGACTGTACAAAATTATGAGCCTTTACCTTATGAAACATATGCTTCATACGAATTTCGGGAAAACGTGGAAAAACTTTTATTAAAATTTACCGAAGCCTACTGATGCAAGTTACACAAAATTATGGCTGGTTCTTGTTTAATATTGTAATGCTAACTTCATTTCTTTGTAGGAAAATGTGTCTCGGATAAAACAGGAATGGTGTATTGTACGAGATAGTTTTTTGTACTTGGTTAAATTTTTGGTCACAACCAGACCAATTAATTCTCAATTTTTGGTCAATTTGACGTAATTTTGACCCAGAAATGTTAACAATGTTGAATAAATTCATTTTTTTTTTTTAAATTTTGATTTTTTTAAATTCAAATAAAGATGAACGGAACAAAAAGATAAAAAATGGAGATGAAATTAATTCAACAAAAAATGTGAAAGCGGTGTATAATTTCTTTATTGAAAAAAAAAAAACAAAAAAAGAAAAAGGATTTATTGGTGCACAAAATTTAACTTCTGTACTTCCTGCAGAATTACTTGTATCCTTGTAAATTTTACTTTTCTTTAGAATAAAAATCAACTTAATTAAAATCCTCTTCCGCAGGAAAATGTCACGCGAAATGAGGCTTTCTCACGAATGCCCCCAAGGGTGCCCCCAATATTTTTGTCTTGAGATTGTTCTTACCTTGAGAATGGTGGTGTTTTAATTTTCTTAATTCTTTTTTTTTTGTAAATGGCAGGAATTGACATCTATTATTGTTTTTAGTGGTTCTTTTTGGAGCCGCCAAAGCCAGCAAAGCCCATAATGGCAGCCATATCGGATGTGGCAGGATCATCATCGAGATCATCGACACTTTCCTCAGCCTTCCGTTTGCGTTCTTTTCTGCGCTCTCGCTTGTGCTCCTTGAGTTTTTCTTCCTCCTCTTTGGCCTCTCGGAGACGACTTTCCAACTCATAGTCCTTTTGTTTCTCCTCCATCTTCTTCTTGTTCACCTTAAAGCGTTCCTTCACCTGGTCCAGGGAGCTCCTCTCAACCTTCATGGACATCCCAAGGTTTCGCTGATGCTTTTTCCCATTGATGTGATCCAAGAAATTGATGGAATCCTTGACCACACAGTCGCACACATTGCAATAGTAACCTCCGGATTGGGATGAAGGTGTACTCTTGCTGATCACGACACTCTTGCCCAGCTTTCCCTCCAAGTCCACTTTGTAGTCGCGCCTCTTGAGTAACTCCCTTTTGGCAGATTCTGTAAATACATCCAGATCCACTTTAAGGAGATCATACCAGAGAAACGTGGGAAAATAAAAAGTCTTCATACCTTTTGTCTCATCATCATCATCGTCTGCTTCGTGTCCTTTGGGTGTTTTCTTGCTTCGCAGCCTCTCCTGGGCGAGTCTTTCGTATTCCGCACGGTCCCACTTGCGACGATGATCGTCTGGTCTCATCGACATTGTACTTATTGGTTTTCACAACTAATTAATCCTACAAATTGTACAGTTTTATGCAAAGAAAAACTATTTTCTACTCCGAGCCAAATGGAAAAACAAAATACAATGATGACAGTAAGTGATGACGCAAAATTTCCCACTTCCCCTACAATTGGGATATTTTTTTGATTTTTTGTAGGGTTGAGAAAATGTGCGTTGGAATGAGCATTGGAAATATCCGACGAAGAATGGTATTATTTTCTTATTGAAATAATAAATCGTCAGTTAAATCAGTATTTGTCGTAACTTCCTTTTGACAACTTTTCAGGAGACGAAATTTTCAGTTCACTATATTTTTTTTTTAAAAATGAGCCACGAATGCAATACTTTTGAGTCAATATAATAAAAGTGGCACCAATAAACTGTAAGTTAATTCGAAAAAATCTTTATGAAATGATTTAAACTGAAATATTGAGGTTAGAAAATACAATAATTTTTTATCGTGACTTCCATCGTTTATAAAGCCGCAACTTCCTATGTATGGAGTGGAGATCTTGGAAGTTTACGACAATTTTCAAAAACGCATTATATCAATTTCAATAACTACAGATAATAAGCGCCTTTATTTGACTAAATTAATCATTTAAAATTTAAACTCTTATCCTTGTCTCTAAAAGCTTTTATTTCATAAATTTTATATAAAGAAAAATTGTGCGCCACGTCGCTTGTTTTGTTTTGAATTAATGACAGATGGGCAGGGATTTTTTCTTACTTTTTTCCTCACAAATATTGAATTATAATGATTTAGTCATTTAGTGTTGCATTAGTCCCACTGTCTTTGGATGTTTGGAAAAGTTTATGAATGTTTTATTGAGAAATATTACAATTTTGTTGTAAATTGCAAGCCACGCAAATAAGCAAGAAAAGTTACGGCAAATGCTGATTATTGAAAATTTTGTATGTGTGGTCAGACGGGACGGACGATACTTAGGATAATTGCCGCGAGATGGCTTATAACAGACGAAGACGGACGAACAACGAAGGACAGACAGACTTGAGTTGGACGCCAAAGAGAGTGGACGAAATAAAGAAAAACGTAAAAAAGCTGTTCTGAGTGTTTTAATTCGAATTGAAATGGAGTCTACATATGAAAATTTGTCGTAACTTCCCCAAAAATGAAATTTACACGTTACGACAAATTCTGACAAATTTTTATTAATAAAGGGCACTTACGCTAATTTTTGTTTAAAATAATTTTTATTGGGCTTATAAAAGTTCCTTTTTATCAAGTGCGTTTAATAAACAAAATTACGCTGATTCCAAATATGTAAAAAAAAATCTCAAAAACAGTCCCATTCCGCCTCAATGTCAGAAGGAGATTGTGGAATTTGTTCAAACCTTCTAAGTTTTTTAACCTTTAAGTATTTTGTATATTTATGTACAAAATAAATACCAATATCAGGGCCTCGGTGTTCAGTTTATTTTATATGGAGCTAAATGGACCAATATACAGTGCCCGCTTCGTAATCTGGATGATTGGGAGACAATATGACAGTTGTCCGTTTCGTAATCCGGACGGATTTTTTGAATTTGTTCAACGTCTCGCAAATATAATACAAGTTTTTTTTTGTAGAATTAGAATAAAAGTTTTAAAGAAGATTAAAAAGACCTAATTAGAGAATTCTATGCTATTGTACCTCATTTATTAAACAAAAACATCACACAGGATAATTAATTTTCATTGCTAAACACATACATACATAACCTCAAAATTATTTTAAATGTAACCGTCGATAATTCGTCCGGATTACGGCAATCCGGATTACAAAGCGGGCACTGTAATTAAAATTTCTCGATCGGCTTTTATTTTACGTCTTTAAGACTTGTCTGCGGAAATCTCCCCTTGCAGACACAGCTTTATATGGGTAAAGGGAAATTTCATCTCTTCTTCGTCAATCGCCATTTCTATTGTGTAATTTTTCTTGTTGGAGTCGATTTTTCTTCCAAAACGTGGTTAATTTTTGGTATTTATCACTGAAAATAGTCCAAATCCGAAGATCAAATAACTAATCAAAGATTTCTCATACAGTTTCCGCTTGAGAATCAGCTAGAGTGCAATGG
Source organism: Phlebotomus papatasi (assembly GCF_024763615.1). Taxonomy (NCBI): domain Eukaryota; kingdom Metazoa; phylum Arthropoda; class Insecta; order Diptera; family Psychodidae; genus Phlebotomus; species Phlebotomus papatasi. The sequence goes on from NC_077223.1 coordinate 46,062,866, forward strand.
CACAGAGTAAATTGAACGAGTTTGCCGGCAAGTTCGGAAAAGGTGGACCACCGGGAGTTTCGACTGCTATCAAAGTTGTGGCTACACTGGGAGCTGCAGCATATGGAGTGGCTCAGTCAATGTACACGGTCGAAGGTGGTCACAGAGCAATTATTTTCAGTCGATTGGGTGGGATACAGAAGGAAATCTACGCTGAAGGCTTGCACTTCCGAATTCCCTGGCTACAGTACCCAATTATCTATGACATTCGTTCCCGGCCAAGAAAGATTTCCTCACCAACTGGTTCCAAGGATCTGCAAATGGTCAATATTTCACTGAGAGTGCTGTCTAGGCCTGATGCTCTCAATCTGCCTGTAATGTATCGACAACTTGGTCTGGATTACGATGAGAAAGTTCTACCTTCGATCTGCAATGAAGTTCTGAAGAGTGTTGTGGCCAAGTTCAATGCTTCCCAGTTGATTACACAGCGTCAGCAGGTGTCTCTTCTGATTCGCCGGGAATTGGTTGAACGTGCTCGGGATTTTAACATTATTCTGGATGATGTGTCCCTGACTGAATTGAGTTTCGGCAGGGAGTACACGGCTGCTGTAGAGGCCAAGCAGGTTGCCCAGCAAGAAGCTCAGAGAGCTGCCTTCTTTGTGGAGCGCGCCAAGATGGAGAAACAGCAAAAGATTGTTCAGGCCGAGGGAGAAGCTGAAGCTGCAAAAATGTTAGGTCTTGCTGTTAGTCAAAATCCAGGATACCTCAAATTGCGCAAAATCCGTGCTGCTCAGAGCATTGCCAGGACCATTGCCAATGCCCAGAATAAGGTTTACCTCAGCGGCAACAGCTTGATGCTCAACATTCAGGATAATGCTTTCGATGCTATGGTCGATCGGGTGAAGGCGAAGAAATAGCCCATTCCTGAGGGCCCCAGTGCATTTAAACATGAAGATTCGTTGGTAGATTCGCTTTAGTCATGCTAAATGAATGAGAATATACAGTTTTTGAGGGAATTTTGTAGAGTTTTATTCATCTTTTACTTTCCAGGCATGATAATTCTAGGTTCTGAGTTCTGAAGCATCCGGGTATAAAATTGGGAATTTTATTACGTGAAGTGTAATTTATAATCACCCTGTGTTAAAAAGTGAGGTTAAGTTGAAAAGTCAAAACAAAACAGAATTCACGTGGCTTTTGGTGTTTTTGCAAATAAACTCCTCCAGAAATCATGGGAAAACAGAAATTAGGCAAGAGGAAGCATTCTAAATTGGTGAAGACGGTTGAGAAGACCGAAGAGGAGAATGTGCTGCCGGAAACAAGAAAGTCAGACGAGCCTATTCCCAAAAAAGACCGCTGGATAAATCGGCAACGCGTCCTGGTACTTGCAGCGCGTGGAATTAATCACAGAGATCGTCATTTAATGAGGGATATCAAGACCTTGATGCCTCACCATCGGGAAGAGTCCAAAATGGAACGTACAAAGACCCTGAGAGTGATCAATGAGATGTGCACAATGAAGCACTGCAATAAAGCGATTCTGTTCGAGGGACGTCGCAAGATGGATCTGTACATGTGGATGGCGAATGTGCCTGAAGGGCCCAGTGTGAAATTCTTCGTGGAGAACGTGCATACAATGGGTGAACTGAAGATGACAGGCAATTGCCTGAGAGGATCCCGCCCCTTGCTCTCATTTGATCCCAGTTTCAGTCAACTTCCTCATCTCAAGCTCCTCAGGGAGCTCCTGATGCAAATCTTCGGAGTGCCTAATTACCACCCCAAGAGCCAACCCTTCATCGACCATGTTTACACATTTGCCTACCTGGACAAGAGGATCTGGTTCAGGAATTTTCAGATCCTCTCAGAAGATGGTGCTCTTGTGGAAATAGGGCCACGTTTTGTGCTCAATCCTGTCAAGATTTTCGAGGGATCCTTCGGGGGCGAAGCACTATGGGAAAATCCAGACTATGTAAGTCCAGCCAGGTATCGGCAAATGATGAGGAAGCAGGCAAGTACAAGATACGAAAATCGAGTGGGACAGAAACTCTCCCGAGAAGCCAAGAAATCAGATGCCACTTACCCAACTGACGAAACAAACGAAGTATACTGCCTGAATCCCACGAAGAAAGCCACAAAGATCGCTGCGCAGGAACAAGAATCCTCCGATAGTTCAGACGAAGACGAAGATGATGAAGTCAATGGGAATGATTCAGATGAAGTGGAAAATGATGAATCTTCAGACCAAGAAGACTCTGATTAACACTTTTATTTGTAAGTAAAATTTATTATGAAATAAAATAATAAAACATTCTACGATTTGTATTTTAAAAGTGTGTTTTTTTAAGTTTACTTCATTTTATTAAAATGTGTATACATTTTATGACAAAAAGTTTACAAATATTCTCATCATTGCCTCAACATTGAGTAAATATTTTTACTTTTCTAACAATATTAAAAATGTGCAACATCTTTGTAAGTAATAAAATTTTTGATCATTCGTTTTGTATTTTTTCTTTTAAGTATTTCAGCCAAAAAGTTACTTTGAAGCACGTTCTATTAAAATTGAAGTCCTCTTGAATGAAGGGTTCGTACAATGATCTCAACTTTTTATTATTATTTTTATGGCTGTGATTCTTATGTTTGGAATGAAATGGAAGGAAATTATATTTTTTTGTAATTTTTATTTAAGATAAGATTTTTATTAGCCCAAAATTCTGTTTTGTGGTGACGTCTGCCGCCGTCTTACAATTTCTATAAAAAGACGTGGCAAAGCGTCCCAGGCTTTGCTAAATACTCGAATTCGTGACTTAGTAGCTATACCTCAAAAGTACTTTTCAGCATATTTGAACCGAATCATGAATCACTCAAAAGATATTCCAAAATAGTTTTAGGAGTAATAGAACTGATTTTCAGACAAAAATTATTTATTGGTTCAGTAGCGGTTTGCAACCGATTTAAACCGATTCATAAATCAATCAAAATATTGCCCAAAATACACCTTAGGGGTAATATAATTAAATATCGGATAAAAATATAGTTATTAGTTAGTTAATAACCGGTAATTACTTCAGAACCGGTTCACAACGGATTTATAAATCACTGAAAATATAGCCCAACTTAGGAAGGACTAATACAATTGAATTTCGATAAAAAAATAGTTATCGGTTATGAACCAGTTCAAAATCGATAGGAACCAGTTCAGTTTTATAGGAAATTCCAAGACCTTTCCAACGAACCCAAATATGACCCAAATCGGTTAATAAATGCGCTCTTTAGACCCGTTTTAACCTTTGACCTTGAAAAACCGTTATTAGGAATGATTATATGGTATTTTCGTATATGGACAAACTGTCCGCATAGCTTTTAACTTTTCCATTGTTTCACCGTATGTCTCCTTTAAGATCCTTAACCTGATAGTTATTAGTTATTTGAAAATTTAACTGTTGAAATTTATCCTTGTTCTGGCACGAACTTATGCAATGATCGCAATGACCTATAATAGAACATACCGGGGTCCCCAGATTATGTATATTTTCGGGATCGAGAAAAACCACGCGAAATGGCTTAATGTATATAGAAAATTTGCATTCTCGTAGATTTCTCTTTAATAAGTTCCAGAAAAGCCGAACACAAAGGACTCTTCTGAGCCTAGTTGTCCAAGACCAGTCGGATGGTCTTAAAATATACAATCTATAGAAACGCCGTAATTATGAAAAAATTGTTGACGCCAATTTCTCGGGCTTTTTAGACGTCAACTGCTCATTATACATTTCAAATTTACTGCCTCAAAAAATTGAATTTTAGGGATTTTGGAAAATGATTTCAATGAGCACATAATCGAAAATAATATGATCCATTACATTTTTAATGTTAAAAATATTTTTTTGTATAGCTTTATAAAAAGTCTCAAATACTTAAATGAAATATTAAAAACCTTATTGTTGTGAATTTTTTACTGGACTTGCTAAAATTTGTAATTTGCTAAAAGTCGGACAGTGCTGAAAATCAAAAACTGAAAGTCGGACTCTGAAAGTAGGACTATGAAATGTGGCTACTACATACAAAAATTCTTAAGTGTCCGCCTTTCCAGATTTACCCTTTTTTACAAATTTAAATTTCACGAACTCCACAGAGAGAACAGTATAGGGAAAGTGTGCCAAATTTCGGCCAGATTCTAATTTCGGCCACTTTGAGTGTGATGTGGAAAAGGCCTTGGAAGAGTTCAGGAAGGGCAAATGGTACGGGAATCTGCACGTAAATTTGAGATGCTACTCTTCAGGTCTTCAGGACAAATAACACGGAAGATCTCAGGATTTGTGGGTCATACAAACGTATTAAACTAAATATTAAACTCGTTCCGTTTGACGTTTTGAAATTTTTATCCGTTGCGTCACAAAAGGTGGTCAGAAAAAAGGTGGCCGGTATTTCACTCAAAGTGGCCGGAATACTACCCAAAGCAATGTCCATATTTTTATTATTTTTTAAAATTATAGGAAGTGATTTAACGAAAACAAAGATGATAAATTAGTTTTTAAGGTTCCACACAACCTTCCCGAAAAGGAAGTAACAAAAAATATCAATATGAATTAAAAATATTGCATTTCAAACTTAGGACTTCGGTGCTTATATGCAACTATGCCGAAATTTGGTACACTTAGGGCAGAATCACATTGACAGTAAAATGCTCACCGTCACCGTCAAAGCCCTCACCGTATTTCGTTGATTTACGCATTTTCATTGCAATTCTTACGCAAATTTTCCATTACGATATTACCTTGTCTTATACTCGGTGGTACTAGGTGAAAATAGTATAAGAAAATTGAATAAATAAAGCGAAAATGCGATAAACGGTGAGCAAAAAAAAAACTGTAGGATTTTTTTGCTATCGTTTTTCGTACAGTTTTTTTGCTCACCGTTTATCACATTTTCGCTTTATTTATTCAATTTTCTTATACTATTTTCACCTAGGGCCACCGAGTATGAGATAATGTAACACGATAATTGAGAATTTGCGTAAGAATTGCAATGAAAATGCGTAAATCAACGAAATACGGTGAGGGCTTTGACGGTGACGGTGAGCATTTTACTGTCAATGTGATTCTGCCCTTACCCTAAAATAAGCCATCGATTTTTTAATATCATGATCTTTACTGTTTCAACTTGAAAATTAGTGGTATACAATCGTCGTTGGTTGGATCAGTAACTGTGCTAACTGCTTTTATTTTGTGTCTACATTCTTTGCAAACGCCGCGCAGTGATCCAAACTGACACTATTTGTGGTCAAACAGTATTAGATATTAACTTCTGGTCTTCGGTGACCCCCTAAAAAATATTATCCAGAAACGTATTTTTCCTCTTATTCCTGCCTTCCCCTTCAGAACTAGGTATGTTTTATTTTTAGTATTCTCAAAAACAAGATTAAGTGATTTGGAAATATCCAGGTGAACATTTCGTATCTTTCGTATACACAATCCTATGATCGATATCGAAATTTTCAACATCGGATGATTTTACCAATGTCAAATATGGAGGTAGGACTTTTAAATTATTTTTTCTCAAGGATTAAGATTGCATTAAGTTTACATCATGTAGTCAAATCATTAAAAAAAATGGCATTTCCTCACCAATTTCTAATTTTAGGATGGTTTTTTGATAATTTATAAATCAGTTTAAATCGATATTGAAGAGTAATGGACAGAAAAAATGTACGAAAAGATAATTCATGGGAATTATTTTTGTAAATTTGAGCATTCCGCAAAGCTAAGGCCACTTGGCCATCTCATTTTAAACAAAAACTTAAAGGGCTAATTTGTTTAACATGGCTTTAAATTTTATTCAATTTCAATATATTTTTCATTACGATCTTTGTTCGACTTTTCATATGTCCATCGCCGTCTTATGGCCTTTATGAACTACTACACTAGAGAAATTTATGTCCATATTGAAGCAAATTGCTTACGCTTGAATACGAAAAATTGTAAAAATCCAGAGTCAATGGGATAATTTTCTAATTTGCGGATTAAAGAATTACCAAAGAATCTTGTCATTTTGACCGTTAATAGAGTGTAACCCTTTCAGGACGATTGAGTTTTATTTTTGTGACCCAAAAATAAAATTTTTCCTATGGCCATATAAATTAGTGTTTTGTTCTAAAAAGTCAGAAAAAATGATTTTTTTCTGATCTTTAATTTTTGACCCTCTCGTCCTTAAATGGTTAAAAGATACTAGATAACCTAGATTTGTGGCCTGTAATAAGCTATCTGCCCCATGAGTCGTTGATTTTCGTATTACTTACATGGTCCTCATTTTTCTATCATCCCTCGACTTTAATTTATTGTGTTTTTTTACCTTTTATAACAATATTACGGGTTTCAGACTGGATTTCAAGCCTAGAACCTGATGGTCTCGAAATTCGAAATAATCGGCAATTTATGTGGTTTTTTCAAGATCTATTGAGAGATTAGTTCTTAATATCCAAACCTTTATCAATTTTCTTCCTAAAAATCTTGCTTGGTAAGAAATTAGGAAAGAACCTTAAATCTGAAGACCGTCTTATTCTTTCGATTTTAGGCTGTTTTTAATCTAAATACGGAAGCAAGTTTGAACAATTTTTTCTAATAATAGTCAAAGTTTAAATAGTTTTCGGGGAACTTATTGCACTGCAGATTAACTTTGGATTAATTAGAAAGGTCTTGAAAATCCTGGTAAATTAAACCCGATTCCAAGTAAATATGAAACTAAAATTATACTTGATTTTATAAGCAATTCTGCAAATTTTGAAAAAGACCAAATTGGTTAATTTGGGAATCGTTGAGAAAGGAATAATGCCCTGGATATACTTACGATTTAAGCCGAGAGACGGATTAACGTAATTATAATCAAAATAATGATTTGGCTAAATAATTTTCATCAGTTTCTCACTAACCAAGCCGTTTCTCGGCTTAAGCTGAGAGACGGATTAGTCAGAAACTGATGGAAATGTAATGTGATAATTATTTTGATTATAGTTACATTAAGCCGTCTCTTGGCTTAAGTCGTAAGTTTTTCTAGGGCATAAGGCAGTGTTAGATGCGTGTTATAAGGATCATCACATCTACCAGGTTACACAAGCAGTGCGCTGTTCTGGTGAAAAAAAAATGAGAACAAATCACTGAAAATAGAGAAAATTCTAAAATTCCCCTCGAAAAAATTTCCTCTTCAACCTAGGGTAAATTAAGCTAATTCAAAACCTGCTCCAAATGGAAATTTTTCGCTACTCCAAATAAAAACGTAATTGTTTTCACGATAAATACAGTACTAAATTGGTATATTTATATATTTTCTATACGACAGTTTCATTATTTAATTAATTTTGCTCCAAATAAAGCGAAAATCCATTCATATTCACAAATTTTAATTTGTTAATTTCTCAGAAGAATTAAAAGTGTACCTTTTCACTATCGAATTTTTTATCGATCGACCATGTTTTCCAATGAAAAACACAATAAGGTGACTGTTGTTTATTCGTTTTGTTTAACATTCATGTCATATTTTTGGCTAATTTTAGTTAAATTAAGTGCTAATCTTTATTGTTAACGGTACGTGAGGTTTTCAAATGAAATAATTACCTATTTCGTGAAGAAAAAGGGTTTTTCTGAAGTGTCTGCAAATGTTTCAATAGGAAACACCGGAAATATGTTTTTTTTGGAGAGATTTTCTTATTATCTCAGATGGGAAAGGAGAAAAGATCAGGAATAAGAACAAATCCTGTACTCAGGAGCAACTCAACAAGGTTTTGGGAGCCTTTCGTCGCGGTCTCTCTGTTTGTCTCCAATTAGAAACTTTCCTTGTCTCCATTTGGATTAATTTGTTTCCAATAGCAGCATTTTGCACTTGGGTTTTTCTTGTATTTAAGAAGTTTTCAAATTATATCTAAAGAATTTTCACTAAACAGTAACATTCTAGAAGAGTCAAGGAGCAAATTTATGTAATTCTCTTCAGAAAAAATATGAACTTAATGTGTTGTCTGTCAAAGTTAAAGCGTCTGGAAATGGTTTTGAATTAGGATATTTACCCTATTGCAAAGTGAAATTTCTCTCCTGTAGCTTTAATCGCCTGAAAACTCTTGGTGTCCATTGTGAGGTTCGGAAAACTGTCTGGTCATAAGAATCACAGATTCATTTTTTATCAAAAATTATTTGTAAAGCTTCTTTGTGCTGATTCGAAAGTGAATCTTCTAAATATTTTTTGTATAGATATTTTTGTAGAAAAATACATTTTTATAATATTATATTATTTCTTGTTCAGTTGAAATCAATGTGAACCCCAGTTCTTTTAGTTACTTTGGAAGCTCTGTTAACTGTTTTTTTTTCTCTTTTGTAAAAATCTCAAATATATATAAATTGGATTCGAGGGAATAATCTGCTGTGGTTACAATATCGTTGGACAATTATTTTCTTTTAGCCTTCTAACAGCTTAAACAACTAAGTTAAATATTTAGTTTATGGGGATGATTGCAAAATAAATGAATGAATTGCAGGATGAAACAATCAATAATGTGAATAAATTTTAAGGGAGGGTGATTTTGAATACTGTGAGGAATGCATTTTGGACATTAAATTACATCAATAATTCGTTTTTTTTTAAACTTACGACATGAGAAATCTCAATTGGGAGAAGCTCTTAGGCGTTATGAGAACTAAATGGCTCCTTGGTAATGGGGGTCATCTCCGTAGCTTGCATTCTCTCTTCAACAGCTTGACGCTCAATGGGCTCCTCACCCAGTAACTTGGCCAAATTGCTCTCCTTCCAGCGCCCATTGTGTCCATTGATTGTGCGATCTTCACATACGCACAGAAACAGAGTATCCACGACAATCTTTAAAGACAAGAATACTCATTAGAGTTTGCTCCATAGACCAAAAAAACTCCTCTTTCAAATTTAAAAAAGGAGAAAGAAACTCACTTCGTAGAGCGACAAAACAACATGGGCAATGAAGAAGGCAAAGACAGAAATAAAGATGACCGGAGCCACGTAGAAATTCACTTCAGTACTGTCTTTGAGAATCAGAATACTGACCAAAGCACAAACACCAGCTACAGCCAGTTTTCCCAAAAATAGGATAAAATCACCAATTCCATTGATTGTGGCCACTTGAAGAGCATTTGACATCATGGCATTCCATGCAATTCCAGCTGCTGGACAGAAGTTGATCCTCTCGATAGCAATGACAGTGTAAGCATTGTGATTTAAGTATCTGATGAACTTTTCCAAGCCCCAGAAACAACATACGCAGCATTTGACGCAACAGGCAGCACATTGAGATCCATCGTCCTGTCCACGTTTTAGTCTACGATACAATCAAGAACAAGAAGAATTCAAGAATTAAGAATGAGGGAAGGACTTAACCTCTTTCGTCTCATTTGGGATTCTAAATACCCGCAAAAAAAAAGAAAAAAGAATTTTTTGAACAATTTACAATCGATAAAAATCCCGATCGATGGATATGTTGAATCATTCCTAGTAACGATTTTTCAAAGTCGAAGTTTTAAAAGGCCCTAGAGAGCGTATTTCTCAACCGAATGTTATCTTGTTTGGGATCGTTGGAAAGGTCTTAGAATTTCTGACGAAACTGAACCGGTTCCAATTCTATAAGTAATTTTCGTCTGAAAATCAATTCTATTACCCTTAAGCTATACTTTGAGGGATTTTTTGAGTGATTTAGGAATCGGTTCAAATTGATGGAGAACCGATAAAAGGTAAAAAATGAGAAAGTGCTTTTTAGATATAACATTTAAGACACGGGTTCGAATATTCCGTAAAATATGGGACGCTTTGCAAATTTTTATTTTAAAGAAATGGTAAAACCACCAAGCTTCATGGAATGCTCAAATTTAGAAGATTTGGTTAAAAGCACGCACATCTGCATCATAAAACGGTTAATATGCTGTTCGGTTTAGAATGTGCCTAAAAACACGCACTGCTCAATCATAAAACGGTTCAGATTGCGCTTAAAACACGCACAGCTTAAACACAAAATGGTTAAGATCGAGAGGAATACACGAAGAGCTGAACCATAAGACGGTGCATGTTTTATGGTTTGGTTAGCTGTGCATGTATTAAGAGCAATCTGAACTCTGAACCGTTTTATAATTTAAATGTGCGAATTTTTGAGCGCATTCTTAACCGTTTTATGATATTGAGCAATGCGTTTTAACCCCCCGAAAGCTGTGTTTTCTGGATACCCGTGAATGCTAAGCCTCGTTTGTTGTGTCAGAAATAAAAATTATTTTAGTTCGATTAAAAGTGGTTGAAAAAAAAAGTTTTGGCCGTTTTTTCCCAGTAGGAAAACTGCGAAATTCCTCAACTGGTAAACACTACTCTTTCTTCTCTATTATGTTCAATAACTTCAATCTCAAGACGAATTTTTACACATTTAAAATTAGCTCATCTACGTAGATAGATAGATAGATTCAAAACGGGGGCAGCAGGCGACGTCCACTCTCCTTATTCCTTCTCAGCTTCACTCCCGCCTCCAGCCTCAGCTACAGAGTCGCTCCACCCTCCAGACTCGTGCCGACGCCAGCCTGTCCGCTGCATCCAGGCCTCCGATTGGGCCCCTTATGCATCCCCTCTCATAGTCCCTACATTAAGGGTGTTGTGAATTGAGCCAGCCAGACTTACGGATAAATTCCATTAGGCTGGCCGGTTTCAATTTTGGTAGATCATGCCAGTCCAGCACCACCTTGCCAAGTAGCGCTCTTCTGGTATTGTATAGGCTGGGACAGTCACATACATAGTGTAGGACAGTTTCCTCAGCGTTGTTGCAACCTCTACAGGTTGTATTGCACTCAACACCTAGTCTGTTGAGGTGCTTGTTCAGACAGTGTCCGGTGACAAGATTAGCAAACTGCTGCGCTTTGCAGCGGTTACTGCTCACCAGGTACTCTGTCCTTTTCCTATCCACAAGTGCCATGAACAATCTGGACACGCGACAGTTGCCTGTGGCAGCCCAGATTGCTTGATGTTGCGTGAGTAAGTCTTCCCCAATGATGGTTTTCTTCATTTGGGGGGACATCCCCACGGCCGGCTCAGGACCGAAAAATTCAGTCTTTGCTCCCGCTACTGCGAGGCGATCGGCCTCTTCGTTACCCGCAATACCGCAGTGCCCAGGCGCCCAATGTAGATCGATCTCACAGTTAAGTGAGACCGCTTCTAGCATTTTCCGGCACTCGAGCACCAGCGAAGAGCGGGATTTACTTCCCGATATGGAAAGTATAGCAGCTCTACTATCAGAGAATATATTAATCTTCATGCCAGAAACACCAGATTCAGTCAGAGACTGCACCCCAATCAGGATTGCAGTGACCTCGGCCTGGAATACAGTAGTATACCGGCCAAGTGGCACTGACCCGAAAATTCCGAGCTCTGGGCAGTGGTACCCAGCTCCAGAGGAGCCTTCCACACGAGAGCCATCTGTGAAGAGTGACACCGTATCGGGTTCATTAATGTCCCCTTCCCGGTCTCTCCACTCGGCCCTCGTGAGAAATATAGTTTTTAGATTCCTCTGAGGAATCCGTTCTTCAAGATGGAAATCATCTTTCATTAGAAGGTCAGGGTGTCTTCTTACCAGTGCGTCCATGATTCTACCATGTCCTACCGGGTGGCAACCAACCTTCCACATCCCTGCTGAACGCAGTCGTACTGCCGCCTTGCCCGCCTCGGCCTTTATATAAAGCGGAAGCGGAGGCAAGCTCAACAAGACCTCCAGCGCCGCGGTAGGGGCTGTCCGGATAGATCCTGTGATTGAAATACAAGCTAATCTCTGGAGCTTCTGTAGCACCAGGGCCGAATTTTTATATTCGATTCTTGGCCACCATACCACAGCTCCATATGAGATTAGTGGTCTGACTATGGCTTGATACATCCATAGTGTAATTTTCGGCGACAGACCCCAAGATCTGCCGAGTAAACGTCGACATGAAAAGAACGATCTAGTGGCCGAAGCAATTCGGTCCTCCAGATGTCTCTTCCATGTGAGTCTTTGGTCAAGTAGAATACCAAGGTATTTTACTTCTTTCTGCAGGGTAAGGTCCTTCCCAAAGAATTTGGGTGCCCTGTACCCCTCGAGCTTGTACTTCTTCGTAAAAGCGATGACAGCAGTCTTTTCAGGATTAACCTTAAGACCGCGAGAGACGCACCATCTTTCAACGCTGTTTAGTGCTCCCTGCATAAGATCACACAGTGTGGATAAAAACTTACCCCGTATGACAATGCAGACATCATCAGCATAACCTTGAGCATAAAGGTTTGCTGAGTTTAATTGTACCAGCAAGCTGTTAACCACCATGGACCATAGGAGGGGAGACAGTACACCCCCTTGGGGGCAGCCGCTGCTCACAGCTGCCGACAGGCGTGCACCGTGTACCTCCGCCTCCACAATGCGGTTTCAGCTCATCTACGTAAGTATGTTATTAAAATAAACAGATCTAGATTATCCTAATTATTTTTCATTTGTCTGTTGCAGATAAAAAAAAATAAAAAAAAATCGAAAACCGTATAGAAAGCTTAGTTCTGCGTCAATTTTTTATCTATTTATTTTACATATCTAAAACCATTAGCTTTTTGGCCTTGAATATAACCTTAAATATTTTCAATGATTTTAATCAAAAATATAGTGTTTTTTTTTGTAATTTTGGCGTATTCTGGTAGGTAAAACCGACGCGACGGTGAGACTTTTATTCTGCTTTTTCAGGACAAAATTGTCCTTCCGGTGAGCGTCGGTAAAAGGGTGTAATGCAAAATTAAAACACTCAAGTTTCCAGAGCTTTCGACACTGTATCATGTCTTCTTCAGTGGTTCTTGGTTAGTCTACACCGAAAAAAATATTTTGTAAAAATGTTCGTAAATGTTTGTGAATTCCTATGGGGGAGTTACGAAATGCTCGTGAATCGTATAACCCACAAACAAGTTCGTAAAAGTTTGTACTTTTTTCACAAACATTGTTCGTAACATGATCATTTGACGAACATTTTTTGTACTTTTACAAACATTTGTTCGTAAATGTTCGTAAACACACAAAAATGTTCGTAAAATTTTGTCATTTGTTCATAAATGTTCGTAAAATATTTGTAATATAAACAAAAATTTACGAACAAATGACAAAATTTTACGAACATTTTTTGTGTGTTTATGAACATTTACGAACAAATGTTTGTAAAAGTACAAAAAATGCTCGTCATGTGATCATGTTACGAACAATGTTTGTGAAAAAAGTACAAACTTTTACGAACTTGTTTGTGAGTTATACGATTCACGAGCATTTCGTAACTTCCCCATAGTAATTCACAAACATTTACGAACATTTTTACAAAATATTTTTTTCTGTGTATTATCTTGGATATTGTCATTATTTTGTCTAATTTTCCACTCATCAAATTTGGAAAACCGTTGGGAGCTATTAATGAAAAAAATCACAAAATTATCATTAACAATTTTTGTTTCTGTAAATATTTTTCTATCTTTTCGCTAGTACCAAGCCGTTTGCTGAATATTAAGGGTAGAGTCTACACTGAGAAAAAAAAGGCTACGATTAACTTTTTGTCGTCATAACTTTAACACTTTTCGGATGTAAAAACATATCAACATTTTTTAATGTTAATTTTCCACCTTTTGAGGGTAAAATCAACATGAAAAAAGGGTAACTTTAACCCCTAATAACCTAAAAAGGGTAATATTTACACCGATTTTGGATCAATACTGCAGGGTAAAATTAACATTTTCGGAATGTTATTTTAACTTTTTCGGAGTTCTCTCAGTGTATCAGGATTAAAGTCAGTTTTTTTTTAAAGGTTTTTACACTTACTTTGTGTAGAGATACGTGAGAATAAGACGTGGTATCTTAAAGATGGTGATGAGAAAAGCTCCCTTGGCCACAGATCCCAAATGGTACTTGACCAACTTGCTCATTGCCTGCAAAACGGGGCTGTCCTTGTGTTTCCCAAAGTACCAAAAAGCCACGGCACCAGCCAAAGTGAGCTGTTGGCAAGCAAAAATGAATTCACTTGTCCAAATAAGTCCAATGAAATACAGCCATAGCATTCTCTTGAGCCAGTCAGCATCTAAGTACTCCACCACTTTGAAAGCTATTGTGAGAACATTAGCAAATTGGTTCACGTGGAAAATGCTAAATTAGTAAATGGATGGACTTACTTTTGAAATCCGGTGATGTGTAGTTCTTCTCAACACTAGCCACACCACTTTCGTTGTGAGAGATCAATTGAGCAAAAGGAAGAAGGGAATTCTTTCCTGGGTAATTAGCTGTAGCCAAACAGATAACCACAAGTACCCAGAATGCCAGAAAAATGCTGAGAGCAACAAAGGCAAGGAGTGGAGGTCCAGCGAGACCTGGAAGAGAAAGCATGCACTTGCCGGCCTCCTCGAAGAGTGCCGAGAGTCCTCCCAATTGCGTTCGCATGAAGTAAATGATCATTATGAGGAAGATCATGACGAGAGTGGCAATAATGGCCAGAGAATAGATGGCAGTCTCATTTTTGAGCAGTTCCTCCAGCAAAGAATACTTTGACTCAATCTCTTGCTTATGTTTGATGCTATAGTACGTCCACCAGAGGATGGCAGTAAGAGCAATGCTGGACAAAGCGACAAACAGACAAATCAACCACGAAACGATCTTTGTCAGCCAATGAAGCATTGCTATCATCACGATGGATAACACTGAGGTATGAAAGAAAATTAAAAAATAATAATAATTTAAAGAGTTATAAAATTGATTTTCGCACGAAAATTATTTATTGGTTATGAACCGGTTGATAACTGACTGGAATCACTTCCGGTTTGTCAAGAATTCCAAGGCCTTTCCAAAGAGCCTAAACATGATAACATTCAGTTGAGAAATACGCTCTCTAGAGCCTTTTAAACATTTGACCTTGAAAAACCGTTATTATGAGTGATTCAACGATATTTTTGCCAATGGACGAATGTCTGCTTACATAATCTCTAAAACAGGCCTGAGCTAAAAAAAAAGCCGAAGTGAAATTGGTGGTGCCTGTTGGCCTTCTTCGAAATGCCGCGAAAATTTACGTAGAGAAAATGAGAGGTTTTTTAATGTGAAAATTGTTTAATTCCCCTTAGAGTTAAGTCATTTTCACAAGAAAATCCTTTTAATAATTTAGTTGAATACAGTTATTTGGGTTAATTGTGAATAATTGTCGATATTACAACAAAAACATTGGGATGAAATTTTGAGCTGGAAGACTCATATTCTTTTGAGCTGTCCCAAAATTCAGGATATGTTTGAGAAAAACCCTTTTGTACAACACTACTTTGGTTAATAAGGAATGCAAAAGTACATATTACAAGAGGGGACACGACCTGCTAATAAGGATAAAATAGAGAAGAAAATATTTTGTCGCATTTCAGAGATTTTTTGCAACCGCAGCGCCGCCAGACGTTTGTCAAGTGAGTTATTTGTGTCTCTATCTCTCTCTTACAGTTGAATTGCCCGCGATTTAAGAACTAAACTTTGTTCGTAAATTTTTATTTGTCTGGAAAAAAATTACGAACAAATGACAAAATTTTACGAACATTTTTTGTGTGTTTACGAACAAATGTTTGTAAAACTACAAAAAAATGTTCGTCAAATGATAATTTGACGAACAATGTTTGTGAAAAAATACAAAATTTTACGAACTTGTTTGTTGGTTATATGATTCACGAGCATTTCGTAACTCCCCCATAGGAATTCACAAACATTTACGAACAATTTTACAAAATATTTTTTTTCTGTGTAGTGAACAGCTATGCGTCTTCCGACAAAGAAATCAAGAAGATAATTTCTTTTTATATGAGTTTTTATTTCTGTTATGCCTTTTTGGCGCAAAAATATTTATCATGGCACCGTAAATGAGTAGGACTAGTATTACCATTATGGCTATCTGTAATTTCCATTAAAATTATCAACACAAAATTTTCGATATTACACGACTTTTAAGGAGCACAGGTCTGCTCTAAAACATATCTAAAAATTAAAGCAATTCCAAAAAAACATGGTTTTCGGTTCGACTTATGAGGGTCGACTACACAGGGGAGGGTTCCTTGAAGGTCCCAAGTCCCTATCTCTAACCGTTTGGCCGCTAGAGTTAGCGACCGTCCGGCTGTTCGGAGAAACAGCGTGACATCATTTCTCAGAAATCGTCTGAAACGCGAAGATTTGTTGTTAAAAGTTGTCTCCAGGGGATGGAGGTTAAAATTTTGAGGAATGAAAAAAAATCAAGGAAAATACCGCTCTCTTTGTGGAGTTCGGACACTAAAAAATGAATCACCTTGTAAATGCGCAAATTTCAACGTATCAATAAATTATGAGATTTTTTCTCTGTGTAATTCAAGTCATAAAATGAGAAATGTAAATTTACCGAGAAAAAAGTGTTAATGTGCAAATAAAAAATTGAAGCAGTAACTATTGGAACAATGTGATTATATTATCGGAAATTCTGATCACGTCATTAACTATTATGAATTACAAAATTATTCACATCATCAAAAGTCAAGCATTAATTTGTTGATAAGCTTATTTAATGCAATACTCTCGTTTTCTTCTCAGTAATTGCATTTTATTTTCATTTTTTTTGAATAATTGAAAAATAAAAAAGAATAGTAAAAGCATTATTTTCTTATTTGGTTAAAAGTTTTAATCTCGAGAAAGTCATTTTAAAGAAATTTCAAAATTCAAATTTTAGGTTATGAATGACCTAATTCCGAAATGTACATTCTCATTAATATGTAAAAAATAATATATTATTTATAAAAAAAATGAATGATTAGTAAATGTAAAAAAATAATGAAGCAATCCGAAATAATGTAAAGTGGACAATTTTCATTCTTTTAAGATAAAAATTTGTTTTTTTTTTTAATTTGAAAAAAAAAAACGTTATACGGAAGTGGGAATATTTGAAATGGGGTACCTTTGAAATTGGGTTTTTTCTTCTATTTTCAAAAGGAATTGAGGCTATCATCATGCAATTTAGCTTCACAATTGGTTTGTCGAGCTAAATTATATCATGGTAAAGTCCAGTTCCATTTAAAAAAAAAGAGATGGCAAAGTGTCCCAGCTTAGCGGAATGCTCGAAGTCGCGAGGTAGAGCTTTCTGTGAATTAGATTTTTGCATGATCTTTTGGTGCTTACTGATCTTATAGTTCGCCTGGACCACCTCTAAAACATATCGAAAAATCATTTAAAAAGCTTGGGCCAATTTTGAGAAAAACCAAAAAAACATAGTTTTGGAAAGGTTGGGAAAAAACGTCTAGAGATATTGTTTTTTATTGGGGGTCATTGAATACCGAAAGTCGATATCTCTTACCGTTTAAGCTCTAGGACGGTTTACCGCTCTCTCGTTGAGTCCGAGCAGTAATAGGAGAAATAGGTGTAATTACAGTAGACTCTCGCAAATTCGGCTCTTTTAAGATCGGGCTACTTCTTAATTCGGGCAGCGGTTACATTTGAAAAAAGTTTGTTGTCATTTTTCAAGTTTGATTATGATTATCAAATGAATCAAATTTGGCATGGTTTATCTTAGTTTTGATGTGATTTTGCATTATTGAGGGATTTTCATGCAATTTACGTTATATATGAGTGTATAAACTCAATATCTATATGCACATGAATAAAACATCATTGCATTTCAAAAAAGTTTGTCGCCCGAATTTCTGTCTAATTCGGCTGACATTTCGGTCCCATATGCCCGAGTTTGAGAGAGTCTAATGTAGAAGGAAGCACACCTAAAAAGCTCGATATCAACGACACCCTAATTCTAAGGTGCCCTACTTCCCGCTAAAATACTGATTACAATATTTTTTTCTAGAGCAAATTAAGGAGATATGGTTAAAAAATGTACCTTAAATTTTTAAGGTTAAGTTTGGCATAACCTAAATATTCTGGATTAACCAAATTTAGAAATGAGACAATTGACAAATAGAATTGGAGAGCAAATTACAAATAAAAGTGACACAGGTTGCAAGAATCGGTTTTACAACAAATAGACTTAATAAACCTTTTTAAACATCAAAATGTTTCAGGCCTTCATGTATTTCGGACAAGAAGGAAAAATACATTAAAATTTTGAGAACAATAAATAACGATTTTGATCAACTTCTTTTTCAAATTTATTCATTGTTAGCTCCGGGCAGGCCTTTTAGATGAGAAAAATTTCATGGAATCAAAATTCACATCCGTTTCTTTCTCAAATATTTTGGGTATTTGCTTATTTTCAGTTCGCCTTTTCCGCCTTTTTTAACTTAGAAAATTACTCAAAACGCACATTTTCTTTCGATGAGAAATAAAATCGGTTTACGACAAAGTTGTAAAGAGAAATGAATTTCATATTAAAATATATCAACTGGCATTTTCTTTATTTACAGGAACCCGTATTTTATAGTCCGTTTTGAATTTTTGAAAATTTCACAAAACAAACCTTTAGATTTAGATTATGCCCTGAAAAGCGCCTTTCTCTTCAAGATAGAAGAAAATAGTCTTCAGAACAAATGTTAAGCAATAAAATTAATTAATTGTTCTAATTAAAATCCTCAAATATTCTGGGAGCTCCTTATAAGAGTAAAATATCTATTTTGTCGGTTTTGTCACATTTTACCCCGGGCTTTCCTATATTTTGTTTTTTTTTACTCTAATTATTTGATAAAAAAATTGTAAAATTGATTGTTTTTTTTTCAGGAAATTCTGCACTAAATTTCCTTGTAGCCTTCAGAAAGTTAAAAATCAGTTGCTGGTAAACCAAATTAATGAGTACAATTATTCTACTTAAGGGACTTAAAACTTTTCGTACGTTATATCGCTCAAGCCAAGTTTCTCAGTTTGGCAAAAATTTTCACGAATTTTTAAACTGTTTTTTATTACACTCTACAAATGAGCAGTAAACAAGGATTTGACTAACGAAAGAACAGTTTTGAGCAGTATACTATTAAGAACTTTAAAGACAGTGAAATTATTATGATGCTATTTTGGGTAAAAGAAAAGTAAAGAGGCTTTTATAAAGATTGATATTTCTACTGGTCAAATTTAACTTTCACTGCTGTTACTGCTCATTTATTTTTCGTGTTTTTGTAATGTTTCAAATACAAGATTTCTAGAGCTTCGATTTAATTCCAGGGTATGGATTCTGAGTTGTGTGAGTTTTTCACGTGAAAAACTCACGGCTTTTAACCCTTTAAGGATGATTGGGTCACCCGTGTCCCATAGAGAAAATAATTTTTCCTGACTATCTGAAGTTATTTCTTTCTAATGTTTGTACATAATCACGAAATAGAAAGGTGCAGGAATCTAGGATAGTTTTTGAAAATCTCCAGCTATTTGCTATAGAAAAAATATTTGAGCTCCAAAATAACGAATTTTCAAATTTTCACGTTGGTGCTTGATTTTTAATATTTCTAATTTTTTTTAAGCAAAAACCTCTTGGGACTAGAAACTATAATAACTATACATAATATTTTTCAACAAAGTAAAAATTATAGTTTATTCGTATTTTCAGGAAAGCTTCATAATTTTCATGGGTCATATATGATCCAATCGTCCCTAAAGGTAAAAAAAACACCGAATCTGTCACTAGTGGATTTTCGAAGATTTGAGGTTATACTGTTTCATGTTTTTGTTTATGAGTGCGCAAAATAGTTAATTATTCGTGTAATATTGTGTGACATATCAATTAGCTGAGATTTCCCAGTGCAATACTGACTGAAGAAGGTAATATTTTGATAATTTATAAGATACTTCTGCGTATATGTTGTAAATTCTTAACTTTTTACTCTTGTAGATGACTTCAAAAATGGAAAAAAAAATCATGATCAATGAACCCGAAATCATCCACATATTATGCCCGGAAGATAGCGATAATGCCGACAATCTTGTCCTGAACAAAAGCGACAAAATATATTTGGAACAAGACGTAGATGAAGTGGACTTTGAGGTCTTCATCGAAAACGCATCAACTCCAAAGGAACTCCCAGATCCACAGCAATGTGCAACTGTACGTCTGAAATTCCCAGAGACAAGCATTATTGCACCTACCCATTACCATCAAACATGTTTCGAAGAAAGCTAAGGTGCACATTGTGCTATCAGAAAAAGGATTATAAGACCAGTTGTATTTGTGTGGCATGCGACATTTATCTCTGTGTTACCTTACCAGTATGCGAAATTTTTTTCGATGAATATCACAAAAATTAAAAATGAAGTAAACAATAATACATTTTTTTCATAAAAATTATTGTTTTTGTGTACAAGTCTTCAAGAGTCTTTGAGACCAAAAATTGAATGAGATTTTTTAAAATTAATTTTTGATCGTTTTAATTTTTACTCATACTCTAAATATTTTTTTTTATTATTACAAATATATTCAAGTAATTTATCTTTCAAAAATAACAGAGCAAACGAGTAAACTAGAATCCTGGAAAATTTTGTGCTTTTTTACCTTTAAGGACGATTGGGTCATATATGACCCATTGTTTTCCAGGACTCCTAGGGATGGGAAAATTTCTTTTTAACCGTAAATCTGTAATTTAGGCTAAAATATCGAGGGAAACTTGGTTTCGTTGAATTTCGCTCAGCGGAAAGCTTCTCGTCCTTAAAGGGTTAAAGCGAAAAATATTATTCATTGGTATTGTCAGAAGGATTACTTAAATTTTTGGGCTATTTTTGTCCCTATCGTTCATAGAAGCACAAAATACACCGAATCAGACTCTGTTGGACTTTCCAAGGTTAGATGTAAGACTTTATCATTGATTTTGTTTCTCAGTTTAATTTTTATTGTTGATTTTCAGTCCGTAAAAAGTGTCTCGTCGTTAAAGGGTTAATGCTCATTTATTTTTCCTCTTTTTGTAATGTTTCAAATACAAGATTTCTAGAGTTTCGATTCACTTCCATGGTATGGATTCTGAGATGTGTGAGTTCTTCACGTGAAAAACTCACGGCTTTTAAATCGTCATTTGTAAGAGTTTCGTTAAGTTTTTATGTAAAGTGTCATGTAAAACTCTTACAGTGTACCTAAGGAAGCGCGGTATAGTTTTTACGAAAGCTTCACAAAACGCTTACTAAAGATAATCTCAGAGCCGTGAATTTCTCATGTGAGTAACTCACGAATCTCAGAATCCATACCCCAGGGCTAATTGGCTCATAAAAAATCTTATTTACGGAAAATTGATGTGTTTTTGGAAGGGTTTTAGGGGCTTTAAGAATCCAAAATATTATGTATTTTAGAACACCTTATCGAAAAGGATACAATCAACCTTCTTAAGTATTGTCTATTTCTAAATCTCCCCTTTTCTTTGGGTATTAAACTACCATTGATAAAGCGTCAGTTTCATCAACCAAATAACTTCATCAACATACAAATATCTTGTCTTACGACATTTGCCTATCTGATTTGACTACGTGATTTATGCATGCAATGCGCGATACTCCTGACACGCAACAAAGAAACAAACAATAAACTCTATTGAGGGCGTGCGAGGAGACTTTTACCAAAATAAATAAATAAATGCAAAATGATTCACCAATTTTAGCACATGATTTCTTTTGGGAATTTTCAACCCGAAAATGAATTAGAGCCGCTGCTCTTGGACACAGCCTTGGAATGTGGCGGAAATGTTCGAGGTGTTTGGTGAGAAAGCATGTGAATTCTTACCCAATGCCAGGATGCAGATCATGACAATCAGTGGCCACGTGGTGTACAAATCACTGAGCAATTGCTGAGCAGTTCCCCAGGAATTGAGCAGATCGTAGGCATCACGCACTTGCTTCCCGGGTGCATTTTTGCCCGTTGGGACACACCTATGGAGTACAGGTGTGGTCTCGTGGACAGGAAGGGGAGGGCAGGGTCCCAGGAGATGGTGGTATTGAGAATCACGGGGTTCAGGTTGCAGCAGAAGTGACATGTTGAAGTCATAGCGACAGAGGGAATTCCCGCGACGCTGATGCTCTTCATAGAGATCATTTTTGGTGTCAATGCTTCTGGATGGGCATTTGTTGACGCAAATCTTCAGTGTCTGCCGCAATTCCCTCATGTCCAGGAAGAAGACATAGGGCTTATCGGCGGTATTCATGCCCGACAGCGGGATCTCGTTGAACTTTTCGTTGTTGCGGATACCACAGGTGTTCCCAAAGGAATCGTATCCATTGATCAGACGTATGGGGTTCCCGTAAACAAAGGAGAATATGGCAACGATGATCTGTGAAGGAGTGACGCAACCCCATGATAAATTCCTCGCTAATTATTCGCATTCTCAGTGGCAATTAAGACCGGATGGAACGGAGGCAAAAATAGGCAGAAATAGGAGTGGCACTTGGAATTCTTACCATGAGAATCCAGAAGAAGACATAAATGCAGAGCCAGCAGACATCTGTGCAGCCACGATCTGCTGTGGGCTCATGATTGGGGCTGGTTTTACTCGTGAAACAACCCATTTCTACACTAATAACACTTTCATGGGAAGAATTTCCTGATAAAATAACACTTTTTCCCGATTTTTCTCACTTTTACCACTCCACGAAGAGTCACTTTTGTTTGAGCGGCTATGTATGTTGTTTATGGTGCGGCAAATGGCGAAATCCCACGAAGTACCCCGAAGTTTCATTTGGGTAGGATTTTAGGTGAGATTCTTAGCGATCACGACTATTGTGTTTCGAGGTAAAATCCGTCCTCGTCAGATCGGACTCAAACTTCGTACGTCCCCGTTTTGACACTCATAGTTCTTGAATCATATCGCTGCTTGGAAATTATAAAGGCTTTTTAACTCATATTGAGCAATTTTTCAGAAGACAGCGTGAAAGATTCAATTTTGTGTAAACGCAATTATCTCAATTGTCAATTCAGTGTCCGGACAAAAACAATTTACATTTAAATTCACACGCTTTTGGGGGGTAAAAACGCCTCCCTAGTTCTAACGGATATTTTCAAAACTAACGGAATTATGTAAATTAACCCTTTAAAGACGATTGGGTCACCCGTGACCCATAGAGAAAATAATTTTTCCTGACTACCTGAAGTTATTTGTACATAATCACGAAGTAGAAAGATGTAGGAATCTAGGATATTTTTTGCAAATCTCCAGCTATTTGCTATATAAAAAATATTTGAGCTCAAACATAACGAAATTTTCACATTGGTGCTTGAATTTTAATATTTTTAATATTTCTAACTTTTTTTTAAGCAAAAACCTCTTATGACTAGAAACTATAATAACTATACATAATATTTCTCAGCAAAGTAAAAATTATATTTTATTGGTATTTTCAGGAAAGCTTCATAATTTTCATGGGTCATATATGACCCAATCGTCCCTAAAGGTAAAAAAACACCGAATCTGTCACTAGTGAATTTTCCAAGATTTGAGGTTAGAATGTTTCATGTTTTCTGTTTATGTGTGCGCAAAATAGTTAATTATTCGTGTAATATTGTGTTATAATATCAATTAGCTGAGATTTCCCAGTGCAATACTGACTGAAGAAGGTAATATTTTGATAATTTATAAGGTACTTCTACGTGTATGTTGTAAATTCATAACTTTGTACTTTTGTAGATGACTTCAAAAATGAAAAAAAAATTTCATGGTCAATGAACCCGAAATGATCCACATATTATGCCCGGAAGATAGCGATGATGCCTACAATCTTGTCCTGAACGAAAGCGACATAATAGATTTGGAACAAGACGTAGATGAAGTGGACTTTGAAGTCTTCATCGAAAACGCATCAACTCCGAAAGAACTCCCAGATCCACAGCAATGTGCAACTGTACGTCTGAAATTCCCAGA
Source organism: Phlebotomus papatasi (assembly GCF_024763615.1). NCBI lineage: Eukaryota > Metazoa > Arthropoda > Insecta > Diptera > Psychodidae > Phlebotomus > Phlebotomus papatasi. The sequence goes on from NC_077223.1 coordinate 46,086,656, forward strand.
GACAAGCAGCATTGCACCTACCCATTACCATCAAACATGTTTCGAAGAAAGCTGAGGTGCACATTGTGCTATCAGAAAAAGGATTGTAAGACCAGTTGTATTTGTGAGGCATGCGACATTTATCTCTGTGTTACCTTACCAGTATGCGAAATTTGTTTCGATGAATATAATAAAAATTAAAAAATGAAGTAAACATTAATACATTTTTTCATAAAAATTATTGTTTTTGTGTACCAGTCTCCAAGAGTCTTTGAGATCGAAAATTGAATGAGATTTCTTAAAATTAATTTTTGATCTTTTAATTTTTACTCGTACTCTAAATATGTTTTTTTTTATTATTACAAACATATTCAAGTTATTTATCTTTCAAAAATAACAGAGCAAACGAGTAAACTGGTCGTCTGGAAAATTTTGTGCTTTTTTACCTTTAAGGACTTTAGTTTTTCATAGTTTTCCAGGACTCCTAGGGATGGGATAATTTATTTTTTACCGTAAATCTCTTATTTAGGCTAAAATATCGAGGGAAACTTGATTTCATTGAAGTTAGCTCAGCGGAAAGCTTCTCGTCCTTAAAGGGTTAACTCTTTCGCGTCACACTTTTATTCGGCAGGTGAATTCATGTAAAATTGAGTTTTTCCAAATGCTTTATGATCAAATATAATAGTTCAGAGAGGAAAAAAAATTTCAATTGCGTGAAAACTAGGAAAAGCCCCGGGTCATATATGACCCTATTGTCCTCAAGGGAAGTGTACATACCATTTTCAAAATCTATATCACGGGCTTTTTAAGAGTTTTTTTTTGCTTGAAGTTATTAATTTGGCCAAAACCATGGCAAAACTGGATTGTCTTGATGAACACTGTACTCCTGGTGTTCAAAGAATCTTCCTGGTAATCCCTTGAACAGTCTCTGTCACACTATTTTGAGTGGTATTTGGCAAAAATAAACTTATCTAGATATTTATTCACACACAATACAATTGTACAATATGGGACGCTTGCAGATAACTCTAAAATATTGCAAAATATGTTATAATTCATCAGATATAAGATGAAATGTCCAGGAGCAAGATATTTTCCTTCTGGATTTTACAAAGAAAAATAATGTCTTAACTGTTCCAACTATAGATGGCAAATTTCATCACGTTTTCCGCCTATTGTAGATGGAGAGTACAGTGAAAAATCATGAAATCTGTCATCTATAGTTCCAAGTACATTGTTGGCACGAAAAACTGTCATAAACTTTTACCCTTGCCGACAATAGGGATATGACCCGGAAAATTCTACGCGCTTTTCTGGAAAATTGAGAGTTTATTATATCAAAAATATGCAATATACAATCTTTGGATATTCCATTTTGTGTTTCGAAAGAACTTCTTGCTGGAAAAAATAAATGAATAGAAAAATTTTTGAAAAAGAAAAGTCATTTCACCAAGTTCGAAATTCGTGATTTTTATTCTCAAATTTTCTTTTCCTGAATATCTGGAGTCTTCAGAAAATTAGCCAAACATCTTACATCCTTCTATTATGATGTTGTGCACAAACCGATAAATTTCAATTAATGTAAATAGTCAAAAAAAATTTTTTTTCCCGGGTCATATATGACCCTAATGACGCGAAAGAGTTAAGCAATTTTGACAGTCGATAGGGGGAAGTGGGGCACTTTAATATTGGAGTAGCTTTAAAATTAAGCTTTTTCTACTATTTTTAAATAAATACTGGACCGCATTATAAATATGATTTAGCGCAATAAACAAACCAATTGGAAAACTAAATTACATCATGATAAAGGTTCAATTCCATTTAAAAATGGGAGAAAAAGCCCCCCTAACAGTTTTCTCGATGCGATTACTTTTAACCCCAAAATTCAATTTTTACTTTACAATCAAATTTGCTCTTTCCGAGTCTTGAGGTTTCGATATTCCCTGTAAAGAATCTCACCTACCATAAGCTTATTTGGTCTTATCAGTGGTTTTGAAAAATATCACCCAAATTTGTGCCGAATGTAAACGAACAGCCTGACGAAGTTCATCCGATTGAAAGTCACCCAAAAGGGGAAATGGAATGCTGTTGTGTAAGGCTTCCGTAGGCAGTGTGTAATATGTAGCCAGCTGGGATTTCAGTGGAGAGAGTGATTGTCAAAAAACTTCGCGAAATTCTTGTCACTTTCATTCGATTTTTGCGGAATTTTGGCAATAAATCGTGCCATTTTCCTTACAAAATTCCACTCCTGAGAGCATGCATAAGCTCAGCGAGATAGTTTGGTGAAAATTCTCGGTGAAAAGTGCATTGTTCAGGAGTAGTTTGCAAGTGAACGGGATTTATCGTCCCATTGTTATTTTTAGTTGAAATCTCGTACTTTCCGGGAGGCTCCTGCGACTTGGAAAAAGTAGTTTTTTTTGTGGGAAAAACGTAGATAGGTATTCCAGAGATGGGTGACTCGGAGAGGCAACCTCTGCTGCAGGGTGAAAATGCCGTGAATTACAACGGGAACGATGGGGATTCAGAGAGAAATGCTCAAGGTTTGTGGAGGGAAGTCTTTGTTTGGGTGACTCATACGGAAGGTGGTTAAAAGTCTCATCAGTTTCTACAGTAGGGTCAGAGACTCTGCCCCCATTCTTCCGATAAGGGCAAAAGAGTGTTGTGGGCTACAATGGAATATTGATCTTCGATGGAAGCCGTGTAAATTCAGTTTCTTTTTGCAGGGGCAAATTCAACTACTGCGTCATCTATTGGGCCAGGGGAGCTCCCGCCCACCTTCCAGGCGGGCGCTGTGCCGATGGTGACATGCCGAGTGTGTCAGTGCATGATTGACATCACATTCAAGAGGGATCAGCATGTGGTTAAGTGCACTCAGTGCAGCGAGGCTACCCCCATCCGGAACGCGCCCCCCGGCAAGAAGTACGTGCGCTGCCCATGCAATTGTCTTCTTATCTGCAAGAGCTCATCCCAGCGGATTGCCTGTCCGCGCCCCAACTGCAAGAGAATTATCAATCTAGCACCCAGTCCCGTGACACCGCCTGTACCCTCCATGCCCGGCATGTGCCGCGTCACCTGCGGCCACTGCTCCGACACCTTTCTGGTGAGTCCCCTACATTCTTAATCTTTCTGCTGATTGCATTTTCTGACTCTCGTTTTAAAAGAAATTTATATAGGCATTGTACTTTAATATTGGGGTCAATTTTGCGGGTCAAATTAATTAGCAGCAAATACACTACTTTTTTTTTTAATTGGAATAGGTTGACAAATCTGATTGATATAACAATCTACAATTAGGAAAATGTTGATAAACAATTTACGGGAATAATTAATTGTATTTTTTAAGTAAAAATATTAAAATTTAATTACCTATTCATTTATTTTAATAATGAAATAACAAAATCATCTTTACAAAATAAGCCCGTCGATTCTCGGTTAAAAAAATCTTATAACTATCATTATTTTTACTACAAATATTAAAATATCATAAATCGATATTTCGGAGCTGATTTATATAACTTAAAAAATGATTTTAAACTTACAAATTTATTTAATCTTTCAAGGCAAAACACAAACTTTAAAATATTTTTCTGAAATGGTGATATCATTTTAATTCTGAGATAAATAATTAGGATATATAAGTCCTAGTTCAAAACTATTTCCAGACTGAAGAAAATTACATAAATTTGCTCCTTGACTCTTCTAGAATGTTACTGTTTAGTGAAAATTCTTCAAATATAATTTGAAAACTTCTTAAATACAAGAAAAATACGCGAGCGTGAAATGCTTCAATTGGAAACAAATTAATTCAAATGGAGACAAGGAAAAGTTTCTAATTGGAGACAAACTGTGAAACCGCGACGAAAGGCTTCCAAAACCTTGTTGAGTTGCTCTGAGTGCAGGATTTGTTCTTATTCCTAGTCTTTTCTCCTTTCTCATCTAAAACAAAAAGAAAATCTCTACAAAAAATCATATTTCCGGGGTTTCCTATTGAAGCATTTGCAGACACTTCAGAAAAACCCTTTTTGTTCACGAAATAGGTAATTATTTCATTTGAAAACTTCACGTACCGTTAACAATAAAGATTAGCACTTAATTTAACCAAAATTAGCCAGAAATATGACATAAATGTTAAATAAAAGGAATAATCAACAGTCACCTTATTGTGTTTTTCATTGGAAAACAAGAGCGATCGATGAAAAATTCGATGGTGAAAAGGTACACTTTTAATTCTTCTGAGAAGTTAATAAATTAAAATTTGTGAATATGAATGGATTTTCGCTTAATTTTCAGCAAAATTAACTAAATAATGAAACTGTGGTATAGAAAATATATAAATCTAATAATTGAGTACTGTATTTATCGTGAAAACAATGACGTTTCCATTTCGAGTAGCGAAAAATTTCCATTTAGACCAGGTTTTGAATTAGCTTAATGTACCTTAAGCGTTAAATTTTTGAATCGGCCCTCAAATAGGCTGATTCATATTCTCAGATAAATGTAAAATTTCTTAAAAATTTTAAGCTAGTAAGAAATTTCGCAGTAATCAGTTGAAAAAAAGTGTCAATCTTTGAGATTTATTTAGTTTTAAAGCTGGTCGAGAGGACCCTACCCTAACCTTTAATTACAGAAAATTACGAAGATTGTAATAAAATATTATTAGGTTTTAACGCAATGTTTTGGAAATCTTTAATTTTTATATTAAATGTTTTAATTAAATCTTTAACTTATCTTGATTTTAGATTGGGGAGATACACCTCAATTATGATTTGTAAGAATGCTAAAGACATGTTAAATATTTAGTGTAAAAATTAAAAATTACCTTTCTTGAATTTAATGCTTATGACATTTTTTAGATCATAATTGTTCCTGAAAATTTTGAGTAATTTAGACATTAAAAGATCTCTACAAAAGACTTCAAACGAAAATGTATAAAATATATTTAATTTTATCTCATTTATTCTGAAATTTCTTTCGTTTTGTAAGAAAATTAGAGATTTCAAAAATTAAAATCTTTTTCGAAAATATGACAAAGCGTGCCAGATTTTCGAAGTGCTTGAATTCACGTGAAATTGTCAGAAGTTACGGGTGAAAGGAACGTCTATTGACACTTTAAGAACTCGTGTCAGCACCTATTGACACCCTACGCTGTACCATTTGGGATACGAAATTTGAACATCTCTGTTTAGTAAAAGGTATATTACAGAAAATACGTTATAATACTTATATTTTACTAGATACATTAAATAATTTTCAACATTTTGACAAAAGTGTTAATAGAGGTTCCCTGTCGAACAGACGTTCCTCCGACCCTATTTGAGATTTCTGGCAATTCAAATGACAATGAATTTTGTTAAACAAATCAACCAAGACGTAACTGTATTTTCTATTTTCATAAAATCAAAGTAAATCGATTTCATTTAAAATTCAATGAATTGCATTTTCGAACTCATATGATATGACAAAAAAGCTCGAATGGCATTGTCAAGTTTCGAACTCTTGTCACGCGTGACAAAGCCACGAAAATTACAGAATTTCAGAAAGTTTATGCCTAATCCGTCTCTCGGCTTAAGCCGAGAAACGGCTTAGTTAGTGGAAAATTGATGGAAATTTAGTTTAATCGTTATTTTGATTATAATTACATTAAGCCGCCTTTTGGCTAAAGTCGTAAGTGTGTCTAGACCTAGAGAATAAGTACGTTGCAGCTAGAATAATACACGTTTCAAAATACAGTGCTGTCTCGCTATATGCACAGTTTGGATACTTTTTTTGACAGTTCTCTCTCTGAATATGCACAACTTTTTTTGAAATTCCCAACGGTTTTTTTCTTTTTTTTAATAAATTATCATTTTTTTATTGTTCTAGAATTTCCCGTGTTATTTTAATTATAATATGAGACAGAAAAAATAAAATTAAAAAAATTAAAAACAAGAAAAATTAGTTACCAAGAAAATAATTTTCTTTATTCCTTTGTCAAAATGTAAACAAATTGATTTTGAATGCAACCGACGCAAAAGCTGTGCATATAGAGAGACAGCACTGTAATACAAATTCAAGAAAATACGTTGAAAACCAGGCCCACCAAAATAGTTAAACTTTGACTTTTGAAAATTCGATTATGAAATTTTATTCAGACAGCGGTGTCTAAGAACGAAATATTCACCTTGCCTATCTTTTTTTTCCTGCTACCCCCCCCCCCCACCCGAGGGTAGAGACTTGAACAGTATCCCGACCCTCCTTATGAAAACCCTTACCCTCGAACCAACCCACCCTACCATATAGTCGTCCAAAGTGCAGCGGACGACTACCCCTTCGAAAAAAAAATCTTCGAAACGTATTCGAAAATCAAAAAAATTGTAGGAGCTGTTTTCGAAAGAAACCAAAAAAATTGTATTGAAGGGTAAGGAGGGGGTGGATGGAAAAAGGAGAAAGAATTGTCGTAGATAATATTGACTTATCGGGGGGTTGCCGAGATCTCTTACCGTTTGCCGTGTCACAAGTTGAAAATGTGGATTATATTTTATTTATATTTAGACTTTCTTTGAGTTCGAGCATTAAAATACGAAACAGCTTTTGAAGAACTATTTAAACATTTTTTTTGTTTTCGCTGAAATGAATATGTCAACTTATTTATTCACATATTTTTATTTTAATGCCCAACTCACAATAACTTTTATTTATTAAACATGTTTTTGACATTTCAATGTGAGTGAGTGAGATCTGAATCTAGTCATCTCGCTCATTCTCATGGGAAATTTTGAAAACATGTTTGCAAACAAAAGTTATTGTGCGCTGGTCATAATGTCAAAACGCACAATAACTTTAGTTTGTAAATATGTTTTTAAAATTGCATATTGGAGTGAGCGAGATGACTAGATCTACATTTCATTAACTCTTAATGAAAAGTCAAAAACATGTTTACGAAACGAAAGTTATTGAGCGTTAGGCTTAAAGCTAATCTTGATTAAACCTAAAAATACATTAAGCAAGTGAATTTGCAGAAACGTTAAAAACTTTTAAAATTTTCAAGCTAAATTTTTAATCTTATCCTCAGATAACTTAGTCCTCAAATCTAATGCCCTAGACACACTTGCGACTTAAGCCGAGAGACGACTTAGTGGAAAATGATGGAAATGAAGTTTAACCATTATTTTAAATATAATTACGTTAAGCCGTCTCTCGGCTAATCCTCAGGTCTGTCAAGGCCCTTACGATTTAAGCCGAGAGACAGCTTAGTGGAAAATGATGGAAAAGTAGTTTAACCGTTATTTCGAATATAATCGTTTAGAAAGTTCTCGATATTAGATGCGATACAATATTACTGAAATTTTATCAAAATTGCTCCATAAATACCGAAGAGATGGCTTGGTCAAGTTATTTTTGATTTTAACTTTTCTGGTCAGGGAAAATAGAGGGAGAAGTGTGACCCATCGTCAAAAAGCATTCAACTTCAGCTATAACATATTATTACAAAAAAAAACTGTCCAATTTTCGAAATATTAGACAACGAATTTTCGAAATTAATCAGACCTCAAATCACCCAAGATTATTAAATTCTGTCAATTAGAATCGGCGATATGGCTGTTTCAAAATTAAATTTTTGACCCCTTATATGTTTATGTTTTTGGTAATATAAAAAAGTAATATTCAAATTCTATGATAAAATGCTGGCTCGATGTTTTTTTATATCAACTCTCCGGACCGCAGCATATGCTGCAAGCCAATTTCACAATTTTTTAATCAAAAATATCTAAGCTCAGGAGTTAAGATTAAGATTTGTCTATGGGTCGCGGTTATATTCCTTGCGGAACCGCTGCACCCAGGCCACTTATTTGGGCCCATTATGCACTACTCCCCATTCTCCTGTTCTATCTTAACCCCCAAGGCGAGTAAACCTGCTCCATATCACAGTGCTCTGTGTGCGTTCTGATACACATAGTACCGCTTTATATCACGGTAAACCAACCTTGGTTTGTGGATCTGGGCAGTGAATGAGTATTTGTATTCGACTGAACTCTGCATGTCGAAACTTATTTCCTATACCAACCTCTCTTTTTAGGCGGTTCATTGTCAATGTATTGGCATTACTTTTCCATTCATTCACTGGACGAATTCGAGACTATTACAGCAGCTGAAAAATCTGCAGCTGCCTAGTCTCGAACCCTCGACCTCACAGTCACAGAGCCACTGCTCTATCCACTGATCCACTGAGGCCCCAAGCTCAGGAGTTAATTGAGGTCTTACAAAAAATATCTTACATTTAGACATCCTTATAATTTGTAATCATCCACAAGAATCGGATTTTATCAGTTTTGAATAATTAAAAAAAACATTGTTTTTCACTGAATATTCATATTTATTTCTGAATATTCTGAATTTCTGAATATTCATATATATATTTATCGAAAATTGAAATATTTAATTGATTTTTTGTCAAGTTTTTAAGGAGGTGTCTCGCATTCCACACTGCTTTGTCCAACTTTCCAAACTGTCTCGCTTTAGGCAAATGACCCTAACTTGATCGGGCCATATCTTCGGTGTTTATGAAGCGATTTCGGTGAAATTTCAGTATCTGTGAGATTGAGATCTTTCTAGATATGTCGCATCCATCCTTACGCCATCTCGGCCGTCTCAATGTACCTCGATCCTTAGGTCCTTGACAGACTTACGATTTAAGCCAAGAGACAGCTTAGTGGAAAATGATGGAAAGTAGTTTAACCATTTTTTCGAATATAATTGCGTTAAGCCGTCTCTCGGCTAATCCTCTGGTCCCTTATATAGGCCCTTACTATATCAAAATTGACCGGATTCCATTTTTAAGATTTATTAACCGATTTCAATGAACTTTTTTTTCGTTTTTGGCTTCCTTACTCAGACTTTTTAAAACAAATAATATCGGCTGTAAAGATCCTAGCTACCATAAGCTTACCTGGAATTATTTTTACTTTTCCCTTACATTATCAATTTTTATTTCCAGGGTTTATTTCATTATGATAATCTATGAAAATTTTTATTCACACTTTCAGTAAAGGTACTCGGTGGTATATTCATATCTATGCTTTTAGAATTGCTTTTCAAAATACAATGATTTCCCTGAATTTCTCCAGAAAAAAAAATTATGACTGTTGCCAATGCAATGGATTTTTTTTCAGTGGGAAATGTGATACTTTGTGCGGTTCATAAGCCATTTAAGTTTTTTCAATGAGTTTTTCTGACTTCTTTTGCAGTTCAATACACTTCATAATGCCCTTGCTCGATGCCCCCATTGCCGAAAAGTGTCTTCTGTTGGCTCGGAATTTTCACGTGGTCGTGGCATTTTATATTTCATCATTGGTCTTGTCTTTCTCGTCATAGGCATTGGTGTTACAGCTGGAACATACTCATATGCAGCGGTAAGTACACTTGTCCACTTGTATTTGTCCATTTAGGATGATAATCTTTGCCTTATCTTCCCAGAGAGAACAAACTATTTGCTTTTTCTAACATGACACTTTCATCTTTCTGTCGCGATGAAGCTTGATGAATGTGATCATTTTCAATATCCAATTATACCAAGTCTGTTATCTCATTTGAATAAGCATATTCGCAACAATAACACTTCCTTCTCCTCCTTCTCATTCTGTCTTTGCACTTTATCAATTTTGTTACATTTACTTTGAACTTCTTGGGGTAAAAAAAAAAGCCGTGGTATTATGATGCAAAAATAGTTATTTTAGATTCTTCTTTTTTTTCTTATTGCAATTACAGAGTCACGGAGGGATGTACGTCGCTTACATAGGAGCTTTTCTTATCTCACTCTTCCTATTCGCTCGCAGCATCTATTATTGTACTCTTAAGACTAGCACAATAGATGGTCCAATGTAATAATGCGGTGGATTTTTTTTTCAACAAAAAAAAAGTATTTTCCCCGCAAATAAATATAATTAAAAATTTGCTAATATTGTGCGGACTAAAAAATACAGAGAAGAAAAAAAAATGTAAGACCACTTGCATGTGAAATGATGTGACACCAAAAAGAGATGAGAAAACAATGATAAAGGCATTCCTCTAATTTTTCTTTCTTTCTTTCGTGTTTATCCAAAAAAAGCAAGGTTTATCGACAGAAAAAAATTATTACTCTAATGAACAAGTATCTAGCTATCTTATAAATGTGAGAAAATGATTGATATATTGTTGCTTTATAATGATTTATTTTTTAACAATTTTTTTTGTGAGAACTTGGGAAAAATAATAGTAAAAAAAATATATTATAGGGTTATTATAAAACAAAATATAACATTTAAATTATTTGAATAAATTGAATGTGAAATTGTATTCTTACACTAAAATGAAAGAATATTGATAGTAAAATAAAATCTTGAACATCTTACTATGATACAATAAAAAGAAACTTGAAACAATGATGATAATTTGAGACCATTGTCTTTCTTTTATTTTTTTTGTATAGCAATAGAAGGTTAAATAAAGAATATTTTAGTCTTTACTGCATTTCCTTTTTGATCGGTAAGGAAAATTCGTAAGGCAATTGGACAGGATCTAAATTGCTGGACGGACTTACGGCTTAAGCCGAGAAATGGCTTAGTGAGGAATTGATGGGTAGTCTTAATCTTGCAAAATTCAATAACGCTTAAATATGCGTTAAGGAAAGATTACAGTGAAAAACAAGTGATAAGCCCAGATAAGCTTATGGTAGCTGAGATTCTTTACAGGTGACCTCGGAATGCGTACAACTCGGGGTGCTGGCAACTCGGAATGCGTGAAAATTCGATTGTCCGGTCCATTTGATTATAATAAGGGTTGGGGTACAGTGGGTTGGGGAAGAGACGTATGGAACCCATCGTTAGAAAAATCTGGATCTCAGGTACAATTTATACTAAAATTTCATCTAAATTGCTTCATAAACACCAAAAATGCAGGCCGATCAAGACATTTTTGATTAGGGGAGTCTGGGGCAAAAAGTCACAAATCGAAAATTTTAAAATTCAATATCTTCCAAGATAAATAAGATAGCGGCTTAAAATTTTTTCCATAGATAGCCTCCATAGGTATTCTTTAATGTCGTAAGTTTGTTAGAATTTGAACAAGGGATTTAGAAAATAAAAAATATCGAAATTTTTAGCCCAATTTTTAAAATGTTTTCCTTACAGCAGATATCAATTATTAGCTACTTATATTAAATTTAATGCACTGGTGAATATTTCCCAAATTATCTGGATATTCTTTAAATACGAATCCGATATCTATATTAGAATTTTACAAAAATTTTTTTTTCTCCAGAAATCCTTTTATTAAAAACGACCACTTGGGGTAAAAAGTAACAAAAGCTATGGAGCAAAAAGTAACAAAGATCGAAGCAATTTCTGATGTCCCACGGTGAAAAGAAACGTTAATGCTATGTGTCGCCGCTTGTTGTTTGCATTGGTCAAACGATTTGCAGCATTTGCAGTCTTGTGTGTTTTTTCTAAAATAGCTTAAAATGCGCTTTTTTCGCTCAGATAGAGAAAACGGTATTTTACAAAGGTGTAGAAGAATAAATTTCCTGTGAAGATATGTAATCTAGGTATTTTACTTAAATTTACGGAATACCGTAATAAAGCGAATCAAAATGTGATATAGTACAGTAGACTCTCCCAAATTCGGGCATTTAGGACCGAAATTTCAACCGAATTGAAGAGAAATTCGGACAGCAAATTGTTTGAAATTCAACGATTTTTTGTTCATCTGCATACACATATTGAGTTTATATGCTCATTGCTATTATAAATTTCATGAAAACCTCTTAATAATGCAAAATCACATCAAAGCTAAGACAAATCATGACAAATTTGAGCATATTTGCTTCATTTGATAATCATAATCGAACTTGAAAAATGCCAACAAACTTTTTTCGAATTTAACTGCCGCTCGAATTATAAACCCACCCGGCAAATTCTGCAGAATTCTGCAGAAATTCGTCAGATTTGAATTACTAACTGCCGAAAAATCAGCAGAATTTCTGCAGAATTTTGTTCTAAGGTGGATCTGATCGTTGTATGAAAATTCTGCAGAATTTTCTGCAGAATTTCTATAGAAAATTTTAAAATTGTCGGCAGAATTTCTTTAGAGTATTTAGATGATTTCTACATTTCTTCTACCCTTTCTAATGTTTCTAAACATTATTTTAACAACATAAAAATATGTATTTCAATTTATGTAAAATTCAATTTTTATTCAACAATTTTACGTGAATACTCTCTTTTTTTACAATATTATTATAATACAATATTATTAAATCAGCCATAACAGAAAATACGAAGGGGAAGGAAATGGTTAGAAAACACGAAAGAAATTCGCGATGCTCACGAAGTCGCACGACTATCCCGAAGCCACACGAAGTATCCGATTAAATGACAAGAAACGTTAAAATTTTAAAAGTGCAGAATTGCAGATCGAAGTTTTGCTGGGAAGTAGCCCGATCTTAAAAGAGCCGAATTTGCGAGAGTCTACTGTATCTCATGCCTGATACTATTTGCCCCAGCATTTTTGAGGATGATCACAAAATTACCCTTTAGAAAACGGCTCGATAAATATGTTTCCTTACAAAATAGAGGAAAATTACTTTCACAAAGTTGTAGAGCGGTAAATTTCCTGTAAAACTGTGTTAATTAGAAATTTTGGAGGTGCTCGGGTAGCTTGTAAAAAAATAAAATAACCGTTTTGTGACTGCTACAGTCTCCCCTATAGCTCAGGTCAGGGAACATAAAGGAAGGAGTGCAAACCACCGTTGGAAAGGTCTCGACCTCAGTTATAACATACTAAAATTTAAAGAAAAAGTATTGTCTAGTTTTCGAAATTGAATTTTCGAAAATCGATTTTTTGATTATTGGGACCTTCGATTAAATCGGATGAAATTGGGGTGACGCACGTTATAAGTACTCCATGTAAGCTTTCCAAAACACCAAATTTTTTTTATTCTGATAATTAGAACCGGGAGAACCTGAGATATGGCTATTTCGACCGCTTAGAAGGCTCAGAATAAGAAATGAACAACTCGTAGTAAGCAAATTTTACAGGAGAGTGATTTGGGACTGAGATTTTACATGCAGAGTATAGGATTTTTGAGATTTAACATCTTTATGACTTTGAAAATAATTATCTTTCAAGTATAATATTTACAGGGAAGGTAGAGAGAGGGTATAAAGAAGTATCCAAAACGCGAATAAAACGAATTTTGTAAAAATCGAGTTGTTCGACTTATATTCTGACTCGTCGATTTAGAAATTGAATTTTTGACCCCTTGTAGCTCAGGTTAGGGGGTCGGCGGGGCTTAATTTTTTAAATTGAAAGCTCTTAGGCCCAGCAATAACATACTAAAATTTGAGCTCGATCGATGCAAGAACCGTTTGCGAAACCGAACAAACGTCAAATAAAACTTGTTCGTCAATGGTCAAAACGTTACCTGAACAAACTATTTGACGCTTATTCGGTTTCAACGGTTCTTGCACACCTCTGCCATAATATGGGCTGAGTTATTGCAAAATCAAAATTTTGTGGTGTTCAAATCCAAAATTTGAGCCCGATCTGGCGAGGTTGGATTTCACCTGTGATCACAAAAGCTGAGATTGTACTTCAGCTAAAGAATAGAAAAAACCTACCTGAAGGTACAGTAAACTCTCACTCAATCGGCTCTTTTTCAATCGGGCGACAAATTTTGTTGACAATTTTCACGCTTAATTATGAAGCTAATTTGCTCAAATTCGCTGTAGTTCTTCCTATTTTATCGCGATTCTTTATAATTGAGCGGTTTTTGTGGAATTTACAAAGGCTTTGACGCTCAAATCTATCGCTAAACCGGATGACATTTCGCCCCATATTCACGATTGAGAGAGAGTCTACTGTAAGTGTTCACACATTTTTAAGTATTTTTGTGGGGTTCCAACCAAATTGTTGAAACATATTTTTATTCGGCTTCGGCTAACTTCAGTCAGCTAGAAACCTGAATTAAGCCGAATGCTATAGCCGGCAAAGTCTCTCGATTATTCCCAAATAATAAGTATTCTAATGCTTCATTCTGCATAAGATAGCATTAGAATAACTCTCTTAATTATTTACAACGTTTTCTGGCTTTGTACACACAATTAAACAATTATTTTTCTATTCTATTTCTCGTCGGCCGAGTTTTTGATCCCATCGAAATCGATTAGCCGAATGCTTTTGTGTCTTGGGTGCAGCGACAGCCGAGAGTAAAAATTTTGTTAAAAATATTCTAATGCTGCATTCTGCATAAAATAGCATTAAAATAACCAAAATAACTCTTTTTTAATTAATTACAACGTTTTCTGGCTTTGTGCACACAATTAAACAATTATTTTTCCATTCTATTTCTCTTCGGCTGAGATTTTGATCTCATCGAAATCGATTACCCGAATGTTTTTGTGTCTTGGGTGCATCAGCGACAGCCGAGAGGAGAAATTTAGTTTAAAAAATATTGTAATCCTTAATGCTCCATTCTGCATAGAATTAATTATAATTAATTCGTTTAATTAGCATTTAAACTTATTCTTTAAATTAATTTCTACACTTTTGGTCAATGCACCCTATCAAAGCAGTTTTCCCGATTTTTCCGTTCTGGTTGTCTTCGCCGCGTCATTGATCTCATCGAAATAATTTATAGGTTGATCGGGTTGATCTAATGCTAAAAACATTCTGTAAAATGTGTAAAATCCTTCCTTAATCTCCAACTTTTGCCTAAACATATGACTTTTTTTGGACCAGAGGGTGTAGAATTTAAGGGTTGATTAAACAAAATATTCTACTATTGTGTTAAATTTATCAATTATCTAATACAAACATAAAATAATACGCCTTTAATCAAAATTTCAGATTTTAATTGATTTTCTTCGGACTCCGATAGAGTCAATAGGCCTGGAAATCATTAGTTGACTCTATCGAGGTCCCACTGTAATATTTTTCGTGATTTACTTTTAGTATTTTCACATAGTTTTTAATTTAAGAGATTTAACGTTATAACAGAAAAAAATTGAATTTATCCAAGCAATCTGAGCTGAGCAATTTTTTCATTCCCTTCTTCAAGTCTCAAAGTGAGCAACTCTGTTGACATTTTACCGTGTTGTGTTTGTTTACTCCGCGGAAAATCCTAAAAAAATGCAGTGAAATCCCCGAAAAAAATGCAAAATAGTGCAAAAATCAAGAAAGAAAAGCCCGTGGAACCCACGAGGACTTTTAGATTATAAGTATTCCAATTAATTTTTGTGATTTTCGCAAAACTAAGAAAAACTTAACCTCAATTTAATGTGAAAACTAATTTTAATTGTTTTTCCATCCTTTACGGCCCATCAGATAGTCAGCTTGACGGGGATTAGCTTTGAGAAGCGGAATATAATTGTATGTAGTGGATTTGGGGGGTTACTCGACGGTAAATCATTGGAAATTTGTGTTTCTAGGGCTCCGTTGAATTGACCATTGTCCCCACGTCAGATCGTTTGAGACTTTTGAGGCTCAATGCAAAGCAGTGTAGTGTGTACAAGGTGTCTTTGAATGACACATATGAAGCTAAATTCTTCTACTTTGATCCTTTCCTGGACATTTGCCAGAGTGACACAAAGACCCGGAGTTTGGAGACATTCTCCAAGCTCCATTTGGCTGCTGCCCAGAAAGTTGATGCGGATCTCAATGCAGGCGAACTGGCAATAGTGATACCCAATGAGGCGGCACATTTGGTGGGTGAGGGTCGAGGGCTGAGGGTGAGTATTGAATTCTCTTTGGAAAATCCTGCTGGGGGAGTGCATTTTGCCATTCCGGAGGGTGAGGGCACAATGACAGAATTGGCAGCTCACATGTACACGTACTGCCATGAGAATTCCTCGAGATTGTGGTTTCCATGTGTAGACAGTTTCGCAGAGCCATGTACGTGGAAGCTGGAGTTCACGGTGGATGAGAGTATGACAGCTGTGAGTTGCGGGGAACTCGTGGAAGTGGTCATGACGCCGGATTTGCGTCAGAAAACATTCCACTATGTAGTGTCTACGCCAGTTTGTGCCCCAAATATTGCCCTGGCCGTAGGACCCTTTGAGATCTACGTTGATCCTCATATGCATGAAGTGACCCATTTCTGTCTGCCCCAGTTGATGCCTCTGCTTAAGAATTCGGTCAGATACATCCATGAAGCATTTGAATTTTACGAGGAAACCCTTTCAACGCGCTATCCCTTCAGTTGCTACAAGCAGGTCTTTGTGGATGAGTTGCAAGTGGATGTCAGTGCATACTCCACAATGTCAATTCTGTCCACGCATCTCCTCCACTCGATAGCCATCATTGACCAGACTTTTGTCACGCGAACCATAATGTCCAAAGCCATTGCTGAGCAATTCTTTGGCTGCTTCATTAGCATGCAGCACTGGTCGGATACGTGGTTGGCCAAGGGAATTGCAGAGTATCTCTGTGGATTGTATTCCAAGAAGTGTTTTGGTAACAACGACTACAGGGAGTGGATTCAGTCGGAATTGGCACAAGTTGTGCACTATGAAGAACAGTACGGAGGCATTGTTCTCGATTGCAGTCAACCTCCAGCTCCACTTCCTGTCTCCTCGTCTCAGCCCCAAACTGTCCAGAGGCAGCCGGAAATTCTTCATTACTTCCCCATCAGGAGTCTCCACACCATGTCACCCAAGTACGTTGAAGCCATGCGCAGGAAAGCTCATTTGGTCATCAGGATGCTAGAGCACAGAATTGGTCAGGAGTTGCTGCTGCAAGTGTTCAATAAGCAGCTGGCTCTAGCTACAAATGCAGCCACAACGAAGATTGGGAGTGGCCTCTGGCATCATCTTCTCATTTCAACGGATGTCTTCACTAAGGCCATCTTCACGGTGACAGGCAAAGACATGTCAGTGTTTATGGATCAATGGGTGAGGACAGGGGGACATGCCAAATTCAGCCTCACGAGTGTCTTCAACAGGAAGCGCAACACAATTGAACTGGAAATTAGGCAGGACTCGGTGAATCAGAAGGGTGTCCGGAAGTATGTCGGACCGTTGCTGGTGCAACTTCAGGAACTCGATGGAACATTCAAGCATACTCTCCAGATTGAGAATACGGTAGTCAAGGCGGATATTACGTGTCACTCAAAGAGTAGGAGGAACAAGAAGAAGAAAATCCCACTGTGTACTGGTGAGTTTTCCCAAAGAGGCCAAACGGTTAGAGATACGGCCTTGGGGTTTTCATGGCAATCCCCTCCTTTGAAACCAGTTTTGAATTTTTGAATCATTCATTTATATAACAATTTCTCAAGGTCAAAGCTAAATGAGTTTAAGGAAGCGTTCTCATCCAATTGAGACAAGTAGGGAGAAGTGGGACTACTTTGAGCAGTGGGGTTACATGGTGATACAATTTTTCGCATATTTCTAAAGGAAACTGTGTTTTAACGTATTTCAATTTAGATAGACAAAGCCAAAACAATTGTAGATCTAAATAAAATAATTATAATGGCTCCGGCACACCTTTTAGATCGAGAAAATTTCATGTAATCGAAATTCACATCCCTTTCTTTCTCAAACATTTTGTGTATATCTATCCCAGTCTTTCCGACTCTTCTTCTTCTTTTGAACTTCACACCAAATTAAATTTAGTTCAATCGAATTTTGAGTGCGAAAGAATGAAACATCTATATGCAAATTTTTTGAGAAAGAAAGGGATGGGAATTTCAATCACATGAAATTTTACCGATCTAAAAATCGAATAGGCGAAAAAACGATATAATACATGTAGGTCCAGAGCTCAAAATAGCCCTACTTCCCCTATCGATTTATTTGGAAGGCCTTGGAATTCCTAAGAAGTATGAATTGGTAACTTATCGAAAATTTATCTTTATTTAAATTTATACGATTTTAAGCGAATTTTGATTAACCCTCTAACCGGTACGACCGCCTCAAGGCGGTCATTCTATAAATCCTATAAATCGCATTTACTGAGATAATATTACTTGTTTGAAGTTAAAATATCAACAGTATCCTCAGTTATAGTCTTACTAACTTATTTTCTGAAGCTGAACTCATTTTCATCTTTCGTTTGTTTACCATCTTCAGTTTTGTGTGACAGGTCAAAGAAAAAACAACAAAATGTCGTTCGCAACATTATTTGTTTTCAAGTGCAAAAAAAATGTTTTAAACTAGATTGTGTATTTCAATTTGTAAGTGTGAAAAAACTAGAAGTAAGAGTTTTAGAAGAAAAAAAGGAAGACCGCCTGTGGGCGGTCTTATCGGTTCAAGGGTAAAATTTTCAAAAATTACCGAACTTTTTATTTAATTGTTTTGGTTGTTCTGGTAAAATATATTATTATTTTGCAATATATTAATCATGGAAAACAATTGAGATTACACGAAGACTGTCCAGAATTAGTAAAATAGTCGATTTCTGCGAATTAAGCGAAATTGATAAAGAAGCAGACTTCAACAGTGATGATGAATTCCTTAATTTGTCCTTTAATGCCCCAGATCCTGAAATAAAACCAGAAGATGAGCAATGTATTTCAAAGGACCTTCAAATTATACAAAATTATTTTATTAGTTTAAAATCAGTTTCATTAAAACATCTTGAGCTGCTTTAACGTCTAATTATAAAAATTATAAACGTTTTTTTCTTAAAACGTTTATACAACGTTTTAGACAAGATTATTTAACTACTTTTTTTTTGGATATTAAAGAAAACACTGTTAGAGGGTTGAATCGGTTAAATTGGACGTAGACTTGTAAACATAACATGAAAAGCTCGATATCTTACAAATGATAAATTTTTGTTATTTTTCGTAATAAATTTTAAAGTCTATCATCGAAGTTAAGTTTAGCACTCCGGGAAGCTGAGATACCTTACTCAGTGTTATTCTGTTTTTTTTTTTTTAATGTTTAAAATCAGTGTTATGTTTATTCACATTTTCAGAAAGATTTTTATTTTTTATTTAAATTTGAAGAATACAAAAACATCAATTTGGAAAATTAATATGTAAAAGGGAACTGTGTCAAATTTCGGACAGCTGTTAATATCGGCCTGCAGCAGGTTTGGCAGTATTTTGGTAAAAACGGTCAGTGAAAATGAAATTTTGTCAGTAAGTAAATAAAACGGAAATAACAAATTTTGTATAAATCTATTTATGAAAATTGCTCGAAATGGAATATTTTACTGACCGAATTTGAGTTATTTTATTAATCATTTTGATTTTTTACTGGTCAATCTGGTAATTTACTGACCAGAAATGTTTTCTTGTCTAATATGGGACACTTACTCAGTTTCTCGAAAAAGAAACGAAAGAAGTCACCTTTATTAACAAGCTGCTGCAAAAAAAAAGTCTTAGAAGGACGTTCCAGAAATGCAAGGAACTTCGATATTGGCGTCTGATATATAGCACACAAAGCAATATTAATACTTTATTTTATTTAATTTTTGAATGGATGGGAAATAGTTTTAGAAAAACAATTATAAATAACTTTTAAATGTTTCAAGGGTTTTAAAAATGAAGTAACAAAAAAATCGTTCTACGGTCGTTTCATTCAAAAGAAATCTCCTGCGGGTATGTAAATTTTCTCGATGTATAAAGCCATTTCGCGCGTTTTTTCGATCCCGAAAATGTGCATAATCCCGGGACTGAGTGTAAAGGAATTGGGTTGGTGGGATACAGCCGACGACAGGGTTGATATGTGTCGAATAGGCCGTACGCTCTACACTATTTAAATTTGCTCAACTGTATGTCTCTGAATGTCTATATTTCTAACATCTTATTCTAGGTGAGGAAGTTGATATGGATTTATCTCCAATGAATGACTCTCCTGTTTTGTGGATTCGTCTGGATCCCGAAATGACAATCCTCCGGAGTGTAAATGTTGAACAGCCTGACTTTCAGTGGCAATTCCAATTGCGCCATGAGAGAGACGTAACTGCCCAATTGGATGCAATTAGGGCATTGGAGAAATATGCAACTCCTGCCACAAGATTGGCACTAACGGATACTATTGAGAATGAGCAGTGTTTCTACAAAGTACGCTGCCAGGCAGCTACGTGTCTCACAAAGGTGGCCAATTCAATGGCTACCAGTTGGCAGGGACCACCAGCAATGCTTACAATGTTCCGGAAGCTTTTTGGTTCATTCAGTGCTCCGCATATTATCAAGCAAAACAATTTTTCCAATTTTCAGCATTACTTCCTGCAAAAGACTATTCCAGTGGCAATGGCTGGATTGAGGACTTCTCATGGGATTTGTCCACCTGAAGTCATACGTTTCCTTTTGGATTTGTTCAAGTACAATGATAATTCACGCAATCACTATTCGGACAATTACTACAGGGCTGCCCTGGTGGATGCTTTGGGGAATGCAATCACTCCAGTAATTTCAGTTATTCAGCAAGGATCTGCAATTACTGCTGAAAATCTCTCACCGGATGCAAAGTAAGTGATATCTATGAAAGCTGTAGCCGGGAAAGGCTGTTTTATATTTTCTTCTCTCTAGGCTGGTGCTTGAGGAAGTTACGCGGTTGTTGAATTTGGAGAAACACTTGCCGTCCTACAAGTATTCCGTATCTGTGTCTTGTCTGAAGGTCATCCGGAAGCTGCAGAAATGCGGACATTTGCCACCAAGTCCAAATATTTACAGAAGCTACGCAGCTTATGGGCAGTACCTTGATCTTCGTGTGGCAGCTATGGAGTGTCTGGTGGATTTTGTGAAGGTGGATGGGCGATGGCAGGATCTTGAACATCTTTTGGATCTTTTAGAGACAGATCCAGATCCAATGGCTCGGCATTTGTTGGCCAGACTCTTGATTGAGAATCCACCATTTCAACGTGGAGACCGGCATCGTTTGGACAAAGAAAAGTTGGCTGAGAGAATTTGGAATACAATGAATTCAGGATTATCTTCTGATTCTGTGTTGAGATGTGACTTAGTAGATCTCTACTATGCTCTGTACGGACTCAAAAGACCTTTGTGTTTGCCTACGCCTGAATTGCAGGCTATTATGAAGCCCCAAAAGATTCCACAAATCCCAAGAGCTATTTCTCCTAAACTTACTACAATTCCCACCTCTGCAACTGAAAATGTCTCTGCACCGCCTCCAGTAGCCAGTGAATCTATGACTGAGAGTCAGAAGAGGAAAGCTGATCAGTTATCACCGGATTTGGTGGTGAAGGTGGAACCGAAGACTGAAATTATAGAGCTGCCCGATGTGGATATAATTAGTCCATCACTTCCATTGTCCAATGATGGTCCTGTACCGAAGAAATCTAAAACGGAATACTATTCAGATAATTCTGTGTCATTGCCAGGAATAATGGGGTCTACTGGAAGCAATCCAGTGGGCTTTGAACCCGGAATGTTCAAACAGGAGGATGATTCGCAGAATAAGACGAAAACTGATCAACCAAAGGTGAGTTGCTTTTGAGGATGTAAAAAAAATGAATAAATTCACTATTTACTATTCACACAGCCTAAGAAGAGGAAGAAGGACAAGAAGAAGCACAAACATAAGCATAAGCACAAGCACAACAAGGACAAAGATAGGGATAAGGACAGAGAGAAGTCAAAAGAGAAGAAGGATCCCAATATTGCGAGAGTTTTGCACGTGAAAGAAGAAACTCAAGAGACCCTCAGTTCTCCGGATAGTTCCAGCAATAGCAATTTGATGAATATTGACTCTACTATGTAAATGGGAGAAATCCGGCTCGAAATTGTAGTAGTTGAATGAAATAAAATGATTCAAATCGAGCAATCAATGAAAAATAATTTGATGGAAAATGGCTGCTCAGCAGCTGAACAAAAGAACAAATGACTGTCGCGTCATTTGAAAAATTCGAAAAACGCTGACGTAAAGTGACGCATGACAGCGTGAGTGCTGGCAGCGCTCCTTGCGGTTGAATTGCTAGTTAAAGTGGATGTTGAATGGCGTATGTGGTGTTGCGAGTTAAATCGTGAAATATTAGTTGATTGCGTTATGGTTCGGTGAGAATAAATGAACTAATCGATAGTGTAATTAGTGTGTTTAGTGAAAATGTACAATTGCACCGCGGATAGAGGATCTGGAGATGGGAATTCCGTATCGCCACCAACACAAACACACACCATGAAGAATACTGTCAAAAAAGAAGGTTGGTTGAACTTCTCTCTTTTTCTGAGCCTTTTTTTGGGGGGCCCTTTCCTTCCCCATTTGGCTACTGCGTTGCATTTTTGAGATGCCCACTTGGGTCACGAGGGTGTACGGGAATCTATTTATTGCACCTCACGAGACACCGTTGTGAGATGCAACAGGAATTCCGTGTGGGTGACGCTATAGTGAGATTGGGGGCCCCAAGGAAAGGCATCTCAGTAGTTACCCATAGTGTGTATTCTCTGAAATAGAAAGAATTCAATGTCAGTCTCATGAGACAACGGAAAACAATGCATACAGCACAGTGACATGTTGTGTTGCTGCAGGAAATGCAAATGATCGCCAAACAAGGATTGATCATTTGCTCATTTTACCCCAAGAGTGATGGGAATTACTAATTGGAATGAACCTCTCATGGGAACTCTGCGGTTGAGGCTTGAGAAATGTCTAGTGTTTGTTTTTAATTATCTCGCGCACTTCTCAAGTACTCAGTTATTGCTCTCCTGGGGCATTTGGGGGGTACCATTTGGGAATTTCTTGAATTTCTGACAATCTGCAAATTCTGTGGCCTTCCCAGAATTGTGTTTAGAGACGCATTTGAGACCTAGATGGATTAGAAATTTCTGGACTATATGGGAAATATATTGAAGAAGTGGCGAGGAGGAAAAGCTAAAAACACTGTTGTAGTTTATCTGTTTTGAGAATACAAAGCAGGAAGCTCATGCTTGTCCATTGGCCATATGCCCAGAACCTAGTTAGTTTAATGAATGTCTTCTTATAAGAGCAGAATATTAAGGTAATCTTCGAGTGGGAGTTTCAGTTGATCTTTCATTCCAAAGCAAACAATTTATTTAGGTCAGTTATCACAAAACCCTTTTGGTACAAACAAAACACTGTCAATTTGATTTTTAATAATTGAAAGTAAACCTGTGCAGGTGTTAAAAATTTGATAGGGTAAGTGTGTCAAATTTCGCCCAGCTTATAATTTCGGCCACTTTTTTTACTTCCCCGATTTCCATGAATTTTTAGTTTTTGCATACTCTAGAGATTATACAATGCAAAAAGTAACCGAGTATATCGCTTCGACAAACGGGATGACGTGAAAAAGACTTTGGAAAAATTCCTGAAGGGCAAGGAACTGTGAGAATGAAGGTGGCCGAAATAGACCACCAAAGCTATGTCTACATTTTTGCTCATTTTAAAGTGTATTAAGAATGATTTTAGATATAATAAAAACGATAAACTGTCTACAAGGTTCCAAGCAACACTCTAAAAAGAAGTAAACTAAGCAATAAATTTGTATTAAAAATATTACACTTCAAACTTGAGACTTTGGCGATTGAATGCAACTATGCCGAATTTTGGCACACTTAGCCTATTTTCATTTTACAATTTTGAAAAAAAAACAATAGTTTACTTTGCAAAAAATATAATCTTAAATATTAAAGTGCCGTAACCGTAACTTTTAAATGTATTGGTAAAAATATTAGGTTATTCTGACCCTAACCTCAAAACGGCAAAGACTATTTTTGTGTAACCTATTTTAATATGACAGACGATTTGAAATTTAACAATTTATTATGCAAGAAATAGGGGATGGCAAAACGTTCAAGTTGTGCGGAATTCTCGAACTCACGAGACAGAGCTCTCCGTGCATTAGTTTTTTCATGATCTTTTGGTGCTTCCTGATTACTACAGATTAAATTGCTTAATAAATCACAAAAGCATTTTAAAATAAAAAATTGGTAAAGAAATTATTATTTTAGAATGTTCTGGCATGAGGTACAAAAAAATTGTAAATGCGAGAAAGATAAGTCATTCTCGGATATTTAACCGATTCATTACTGATTTTAAAACCAGTTAAACTTTGACTTTCGAAAGCAGGGCCGTAGCTAGAGTTGAATTTAAGGTAGGGCATCAGTAGTTAAAGGTAGGGCATTAATTAAAATTTTTGATTGATCTATTTTGGTTAGTCAATTTCGGTCCCATACGATTTCGGTTTCCATCCGATTTTAACCAATTGCATTAAGCACTTCAATCGATCACTCTATTAGATTAGATGTATCAGGACATTTAATAGGAGATTAATTTCTTCTCTACCATATACTACGAACAGTTTACTTAGAACATTATCTTAGTTTCTGGTTTTTAAGGTAGGACATTGGAAGTTTTAAGGTAGGGCATTGCCCCTCAATGCCCCCCCCACCCAGTGCTACGGCCCTGTTCGGAAGTTCAAGATCCCAATTTTTTTTAAGTCGTTGGAACTGAGGAAAATAAAAACCATGATAGTGTTCCTTGGGTCAACTTATGGGAGAGGGGGTCTTCTGAAGATCGGAAGTTCGTATTTCTTACCGTTTCCTCTCTAAATGGATAACAAGTTTACGAACAGAAAAAAAATATTGAAAAAAGATTAGTCATTTAGGGGTACTTAACTGATTCATTTCTGTTTACGACCAATGCAATTGGGTTGGACATTTCAAGACCTTTCCAAAAAATTCAAATTTAACCAAATCGGTTGAAAAATAGACCCTCTAAAGTAGTAAAAACTTTCAGAATTTTGGAATTTCTTCACTCTGCGGCAAAAAGATAAGAAAGATCACGCACAAGTAAAAGCCTTACATACAGATACAGCCTTGCATACAAGGTCAGGAGTTCGTCTTCGTGTTTACTTTCTTTTCGATTTATTTTTTGAGGAAATCCCAAAATCTCGAATGATTCCGATCCGAATTATCGCATTTTACCTTATATCTACCTATGTGTTGGCTGGTTTACAAACTATTTCAATTGGTTTTAATTTAAATCATAAAAGCTCACATGAAATTTTGAAAGTCAAAAAAGCTTTGTGTTCGCTAAGGTCTCACTGTAGGTTTGAAATAGCGTAGAAGTATTATATACAATTGAATTTTGGATGGCAATTCAATTCATTGGTTCATTAACAAAAAGAACCGATTTAGGCTTATCCGCATTCATACACTTTTTAATCACGTTAGATTTGGGATAAATCGGCGGGTAAACAAGCTTTCCCGCACTTTTTATCTTTTAACAATTAAAACTTCAGTAGTGGTTCTTACGCACTAGAGAACTTCATATCCTTATTTAACATTATTCAAGATTTTTCTTGGCACTTGTTTCTACATAACCGTAAGCATTTTTTAGTATTGCTGTTGTAGATTATTAAAAAAAACACTATTTTAAAGAATAAGGGAGGGATGATCCAAACCAGAATTACCATTAGTGACTTAACTTTTGTTTCCTATTTACATAATTGTTTATAATGTAAATTAATGCTCAGCGCACAATAACTTTTGTTTGTAAACATGTTTTCAAAATTGATTATGAGAATGAGCGGGATGACTAGATCTAGATCGCACTCACTCTCATTGAAATGCCAAAAACATGTTTACATAACAAAAGTTATTGTGCGTTGGGCATAATAATTATATTAGATTTATAAAAGAAGTCAACTTAGAAAAATTGGTAACATGAAATTGTAAATGAAAATTCTTAAAGCACTGTACAAATTATGACAGGGGTTTTCCACCGTCTGTATTTTTTTTGATTTTGGGGAATTGCCAGCAATGACGAAAACCCCTTATTAAAATGATATGAAATGAAATAGATGCGCAATACGGTATTTACATTATATAAAAGATCTTTCCGCTGTCTTCGAGATTATCCGAGAATACATTTATGAGAATTGTTTAGGGTAATCCAGGATTGACTTTTGAAGAGGTTCTTTGGAATCGCAAAGTCGCTATCTCTAATCGTTTGGCATCTGTGACTGGTAACTGATGGATAAACAAACTAATATCGGTCTGCCATTTTTATTAATCATTCATAACTTTGAAAATTCTGTCACAAAGGGCTGGAATTAATATTATATTACTTTCTATTTAATTAGAGCAAACAATTCTTTCTGATTCACTTTCATTATTTTCGCGGATGTGTTATCAGTTTATTCGCGTAAAAAAGTGAGTCGTCTATGATGGTTTCTTTGTATTTATTCGGTCGATAACAATTTGCCTGATTATTAAGCTTTTGTTTCTTTGTCTCGGATCGCTTTATTATTATTTAGTTTGCCTCCCAGCGAGATGGAGAGTATTTCCCTTGAGAGGAATTCACTGTGATTCAACATTGACAGGGGGAGACTCTTTATTGCCATTAGATGAAAAAAAAAACGTAGACATCTCTCAGCAGCTTAAGGAGTGTCAACGATTAGGTTGTCTCCCAGTGTCACTCGGCACTTGTAGAAAATGGGTCATCGGCTTTTTTAGCGCGTTCATTCTGAGGGTATTGCCAATTGGAGAAAGAATTGTGTAAAAAAAAGAGATATCTAAAACGGAGGGAGAAAGAGATTGAGGAAGACATTAATTTAAGTCGCTTCTAGCAATAATTGCTGTACAAACAACAATTCCCCCAATTGTTGTGCGAGAAATTCCACATTGAAGTTCCTGGCCATTATTGTGGGGTGATCGACCCTTTTCATCTTCCCGATCATGTGCATTTTGGCTTAAATCTCCCTTCCATCTTTCATGCACGCACATTAAATAAAATCCCTATGTACACAATTTACTGTACATTTAAATATTTGCGATGGGGACGCAAGGAGAGGCGAAGATTTTTCTGGTCACCCCTCCATTGAAGGGGCATTACATTGCAAAATCTCATGACTTTTGTGCTTGGAGGGATTTCTTATAGGAAACAAAGATAGGAAGAGGAAGTACAGAGTTTCGTTTTTTTTTTTATAAATTTCATTCCAAAGTGTTTACGATTTGGCTCTGGGAGGTTTTTACGACATTCTTGTGTTCTTATGACACTGGAGTCTAAAATGAATTATTTTTAATAAATTAACCACCCCTCAGTCCCCTCAATTGTGAAGCTGTGAATTGTGGCGCGTAGAGTGCGTTAGTCCAAGTAATTGAGTTTTATGGTGCAAAATTCGCACTGTATAGAGTATCTCTGTAGGACGAATTGTTAGTGAATGAAGAATGTACTTGTTCTCTTCAACATATTGCTGGATCAGCATCTTTTCCATCTTTCATCTCACACTATATAGCAAAATTTCAGATGGTATGTCATCAAATGACACGAGGATGCGAGATGAAGTTTGAAAAGGGGGGAAATTGTGCAGCACATAATTTGAAATGACACGTGCATGCAAATGAAATATTATTTTAAACCGAGTCATGTGAAATAAAGCGAAAATTTTGCCGGAGATTTTCTCATCTCATTTATAATAACACTCTTCTTGCTCCATCAAACACAATTTTCCACGTTTAAACACTATCATTTTCCTCACCTCCAATCTAATTTATTGCATTTACGGGCCACTCTTGTCTTTAAGGATATGTGTCAACTTTATGGGATTTCGTTTTTGGAAAAGCCAGTTAGTTACAGAATACTAAAATACCATTGTTCTGATTTTGAAATAGAGGGTGGCAAAGCGTTCCAGTTTTGCAAAATGTTTGAGCACGTGGCTTAACTTCGATATTCTATACTTATACCCCTTATACCTCAGAATTAATATTAATATCGCAGGGCTCATGAGTTCGATAATTTCGCAAAGTTTTTTTTTACAATACAAACACAATAGCATTTCGGGTAAAACTTAAATATAGGTTTAAGACAGGTTCATAAAATCGATTGGAGCATGATCTTATTTGGGTCTAGAGTACTAATCTTTGACCTTGAAAGACCGTTATTAGGAATGATTTAACCGAGTTTTCGTATATAGAAAACCTAGAAAATATATATCCGCATGATCATTTCGAGCAATTCCCAAAAAGAAACATGATTTTGATAGGTAGGGCGGACAGCGAGGGCAAAATGAAGGTTGTGTTAATGGTCTTTTTGCCGCCTTATGGGGGACCTCCTGGGGGTAAATTCTCTAATTTTCGTGACTTGGTCACCAGTGACAGACTCACGAAAATATTCGACCACTTTGTTCTCACTTTCTCATATTTCGTGATTCTGTATGCTTGAGTGAGAAGCTAGTGACAATTTTCCCGCGATTTTTTGACAGAAGTGGAGAGAAACCTTTTAGTACGGATTTTAGTACTCAATTTGCTCCTATTTTTAAAACAGCCCGCATACAAAGATGCCATACTTCTGTATTTATGAAAACAAGATGTCAATATGAGTGGCTCCTGTTTTTAAACTAGTGTACATAATTTTGCGAAAGAACAAACGTCAATTAGAATGGTTTAATATTTGATTTATTTTAATGGATCTACGATTTCAATGTTTTTAAGTGTTACTCCTCTAAACTGTGAGATTTTCTTAAGAATTGTGTCACAATTTCAACCATCCGAAAAAAGGATTTTTGAGAATTCCAGCCCATTTCGGTAAGAATTTAGTTATTTCTTATGATTGTGATGTCTATGGGCCTCAAAACTTCTTTATAAATCTATTAATTTCGCAATTTTCCTCCTGAATTAATTCTGAGTCACTGGATCATCGTTCAGGGAGAAGTGTCACGAAAATATTGTGAGAAGTGTCACAAAAATGAGCATAGAGAATCACGCTTAGTGACAAGTTTCGGTATTTTCTCATTTTTAGCACTTCTCACGTTCTCACGAAGTTACAGAATTTACCCCCTGAAGGTGTCAAGTCGCTATCTCTAAACGTTTGTCCTCTAGGCCCGCTACAGAATGACAGCTGGATAAATCAGGAGGGCAGATGAATAGCGTAACATAATTTCTCAGAAATCGTCTGCTTCTCGAAGTTATGTTGATGTACTGGTCTCTGGGGAAATCGAAGAATTGTATGTATTGCTTTTTCGGAAGAGTTCGAGCAGTAAAAAAATTGACATACAGGAATGTTTATAAATATTGACTCACTGTATATGAAAATCAATATATGAGATTGAAATCAGTCATGTGAATAATTTGCACAATGTCATTCTGATTTAACTATTCGGGGTACAATTGATAATATAAATTTACGACTATGAAATAAATTATTCATTTATTTGTATTCAATTGCGCGAAAGGTGAACAAATTACGCCACTTTTTTTTTGATTTATTCATTTTTTGTTAGTTATCCCTGAAAAATCAATCATATTTCATATTATTAGTTGTAATACGTTTCAAAAAATCATGGAAGTGCAAATATTTTTTTTTTCCTTTTTATGTTTACATCATTCATATTAAAATAAATTCGTGGAAAGTTGATTAATAATAATTGTCAAAATATATCATGTTTAACATAGTTGTTATTTTTTTTTAAATCAAGTGCTTATTTTATAAGGTTCGTAATATTTATTCATATATAATCACACATATCACTGAGAAAAAAAAGAGGGTGCGATTAACTTTTTTTCCTCATAACTTTAACACATTAGGTGTAAAAATATATCAACATTTTTTAATTTTAATTTTACACCCTTTTAAGGGTAAAATTAACACGAAAAAGGGTAACTTTAACCCCCAATACACCTAAAAAGGGTAATATTTATACCGATTTCTGATCAATACTGCAGGGTAAAATTAACATTTTCGGAATGTTATTTTAACTTTTCCATATTTCTCTCAGTCAGTGTAATAATCACAAAATTTTATGTATCTAATAAATCACAAACTCTGTTATACGGGCTTCAGACCTAAGGCTTAGCCATATGGCTTAACTTCTCTAATATCTTATCAGTTAAGATTTTTGGAAAATTTTGACTTAGGATTGGATTATTAAGGGCAAACGACCTATTACATTTTGAAAAAATCAATAAAATCGGTTGTTGTTTCAGATTTTGAGACTCTCGGGAACTGGGCTAAACCTCTAGTCTGAAGACGGTCTTAGAGTTTTTCTTAAAACTCCCTAATTCTTATATGCAACGCTAAAAAACTTTTCTAGTCAACTGTCTGCTCTAATTCGGAAACTAAAAGAGATATCGTCTTGCAATTTTCAATCAAAAGCATATTTGGTGTTAATTTTGCAATTTGATAATGAACATTACAATACTTACCTCTCTTTTGCTATTTTTCGCTATTTTAAAACTTCAACATACCTGTTTTTAAAATTTATCAGTCACTTAAATCGAATTGGCTGATTGAATGGATGGTCAGTCCTAGGTAGTTCGTTATCTCACTGTTTTGCAAAAGATATCTAACTTTTTTTTTTTAATTTAATGCAATTTTTGTCTCAGCTTATATTCTTCAGGGTTCTGGTCATAATCCCGAATAGGTCAAAATCCCGAAAGCCAAAATCCCGAACGCCAAAATCTCGAATACCAGAATCCCGAAATCCAAAATCTCGAAATCCAAAATTCTGAAATAAAATCTTAAATTCTTAAATGTGTCATAGCGATTGTACCCGCGATTGCTGGAAGCAAAGGGAAATTTTCTGAGTTTTACGAAATTATTGAACACATTATCTTCCGTATGATTTCGTTCCATTCAGAATTTTGAGCATTCGTAATTTTGGCTTACAGGATTTTGACTTTCGGGATTTCGGCTTTAGAGATTTTGTCTTTCGGGATTTTGGCTCGATCTTCTCTTTCTTAAAACAATATTTTAAAGTGTGTGGTTTAAAATTTTTCAAAGATCATTTCACGGATATAGAATAGATGGTCTCAAATACCGTAGATTTAGAAGAATTTTCATGCAAATTGTGGAAGTGCTGAAAAGGTATTCTACGTTAACGATATGACGGTTAATTTCTGGTTGACTTCGCTGAAACCCCAAAAAGACTATTGGAAAAAGTGGGGTGACATTAGTTCTGAAAAATGCGACCGGTTTTAGTGTAATTTTTCCCCTGTTTTCGTACAAATTTCACGAGATATCTGCAAAACTACGTACGTTGCTAATTTAGGGTATTCAGTTGCCTCTTCGTTATTAAATTGGCTTTTATTTTGTATTAGTATTTTTGCTAATTCATTCTACAATGAGAGAAAACAGCTAATAAACTCAAAAGTTTTTTCGGCTCGCTAGAAACATATGGGAAATATAGGAAATGTCATGCCCCTGATTGGAACCGTTTAACATATTAAGGAATAAGTGAAGAAACCGTTTCATTTCTTATAATATTGCAAATAATGGATCTGCAAGTGGTAGAATGTAGAATTTTAAAGGATCAAAAAATTATTGCTCTCTCCCTAGCATAATGGATGGATTAAAATAGTGTATCCGATAGAAAAGATAGATTCTATTCGATCCACTGAAATCTGAATGCGTAACTGTGTTATCACACTTGCACATTAAAATTTTAATATGATTCACATTAATTGTCGCTGGTGAGAGTCCAAATGTGTAATTTGTATATTTGAATCATTTTATATTTAAAATTTGATCTATTTTCAGATAAAAAGGTAGACTTGGCCCGCAAAATTTGATATAAATTGATTTATAGCATTAATGCGAAAAATTAATGTGATTTTCTCTTTAATTTTTTAATGTGAAAAATATTTATGCTTTAGGTAAATTTAAACTTATTTTTGCAGGCCAAGTCCACTTCTTTATTAATAAATAGAAAAACCATAAATATTAAGTGACTCAAAGACACAAATAACATATTTGGACGCTCACAAGCGACAATTAATGTGAATCACATTAAAATTTTAATGTGCAAGTGTGATAACTCCGTAAGAATCAGAAAAAAAACCTTTAACTTTTACTATTGATGTCTTTTAGCACTTTGTCACCCAATTCACCCTTAGCAAATCTCGATTTGGTTTACCTGCAAAGACATCGATTTATCGAAAAGTGGTTGCATTACACAATGTCGTTGAGATTTGTTAACAAGTTTATATGAGAAAAGGGAGGTGCTTTAGCATGGGATTTTCTATGAGAATTCTTAGAAAGGAAATAAAAATGGGAACAAAAAGAATGAGGTGCTTGCAATGTGTATTCGTATTCCGTTGAGGAATGGGGATGGATTTAGAGGATATCGTATTTATGGGTCAGTGAAATAGAACGGATGCTGAAGTTATTTCCTCTTGGGAAAGTGCATTTAAAGAAAGTTGAAGGAAAAGTTTCTAGTGAAATGATAAGCAATGAAACATGAATGCCTTTGATTTGAGACATTTCAATGTTGCCAAAAAAGGAATTTCCTTGTAACATTTACCCATTGACGCTCATTCCTGTGGATAGAGATGAGGGATGTATTTATTGAACATTCAACGGGAGGCATTTTGATTGACATTTCAATTGATTGAGTTTGGGTGAGATGGAGAGAGAAAATTGAAAAATTGAAACAATTCACAGAAAGTGGGAGATAGCTTTATCAGTTAATCGATTGAGATTTATCCCAAATATTTGTAACTGATGGACATTTTTCACTACAACATATTGCCTCTGACATTTTCACCTTCACTTTATGCCCTTTCAATTCCGTTCTTTTTTTTTTGTTTTGATTGAAGTCTCGTGTCAGAATAAAATGTGGGTTTTCTGATGTTCTCTCCTTCTTTGTCTTTTCCGTGATCCATTTTCGTTTGAATTTACAGATTTACTCTTTAAACAGTTTCAAAAATTCTGTACATTTTACAATGTCAGAGAGTATTTGAATAAAAGAAAGTCGGAAAATCTTTGGGAGTAAAGTGACCGAAAACTACAGTCTTTTGGACACATTTAAATGTTTAAAGGATTTTAAATAAATCCCATAAATACTTGGACTTTTGCCAAATAAGTGAGTGTTTGTGAGAGTTATTGCGAAAATTTTCAACATTCTCAATTTTATGCTCTTTTGCTGCTAAACTCTTCGGCTTAATGCATTTTCTAGATGAGAGTATCTTATACCATCTTCATAAATTGCAAAGTGGTTAAATTGTACACGATATCAAACAAATAGCACTTGGAGGGTGGGATAGATTCAGTCTTGAATAATTTTCAAAAATATAAAATTTTAGAATAAATTATATATGGAAAATATGTCACATATTTTTCAATAGTCAATAATCCAAGAGTATAACTATCTCGACTTTCAACTTAAAAATTCCCATTCTGTATTTTTCAATGCTAAATGACCCTAGAGGGTTTATTTCTAAACTGACTTGGTCAAGATTGGATTTAATTGAGAGGTTTTGAATTTTTCAACTCGACTATAGTTTCGAAAAAGAATCGCCTATAGTTTGTTTTTAAAATTCATTTGTATTAATTCTATATAATTTTGAGATAATGCTTTATGAATATGCTATAAATCAATACATACTAAGAGTTCTTGAGTTGGATCATTTCGCAAAGTGTCATTGTCATTAGAGGAATATGGGAAAAATCGGAGGCAGCCAACATCCCGAAAGCCAAAACCCTGAAAGAGATAAAGTTCTATGGAGGATAATGTGTAGAATAATTTCCCAAGTCTCAGAAAATCTCATTTGCCTAAACCAAGCGTGGGTGCAATCGTATGGGAGTAGCTGTGGAGAATTACCTATAAATATATTGTGGTGTTATAAATCTGTCAGGGACTGTGTGTTTCTTGGGCTTCCTTCTACCGTTTGTGATATTCACGTACCTGTGGTAAACAATAATTTCTCTGTGATAGGATTCTGTGATATCTAATACCCTCTTCTTCCTGCCCAGTTTACCTGGAAATATATATTCCTTTATTAAATATCTTCAACAGTGATCCGGAACGTAGGCACTTTTAAGAATTCAGGACTTTGGCTTTCGGAATTTTGGCCCATTCGGAATTTTGCCTTTCGGGATTTTGGCTTTCGGGATTTTGGTCCATTCGGAATTTTGCCTTTCGGGATTTTGGCTTTCGGAATTTTGACTTTCGAGATTTAAACCGGGATCCGGGAAAAAACATATAGGGTAAGTGTGCCAAATTCCGGCCAGCTTGCAATTTCGGCCACCTTTTTTGTTCCTCGAATTTTCATAAACTTTTAGATTTTACGTACTCTAGAGGTTATACAATGCAAAAGAATAACAAAAAATGTAGCTTCGACAAATGAGATGACGTGAAAAAGATATCTCATTGGCTCAGTTGGTAAGACTGCTGGGTCTTTGGCGCGAGAGATCCCTGATTCGATCGATAGTGAGATCGAATCGCGCCCGGTGCCAAACATGTAAAAATGAGAGTCTGGATGGGGACAACTCTAGTGTGGAACTCCCAGCAAGAACACACATACTGATAGGATTTATCATGAAGCACTGCCACATCAGTCATTCTTTGTGCAAGCCATCAATGCCGTATTATTAGCTCCCTAACCGGTTGAGCTCTTCAATCGCTCTGACTACTTTAGTTGCAGTCATCGAGCATCTTCTGTCCTGCTTGGAAGGCATGTTGATCAGCCCGCCCCACCACAGGACTTTGATTTGGACATCATTCAGTGTCGAAGATATCCATCGCACACAGCGATTGATATTCAATAAGATTAGCATCATTGTAATGCATCAAATTGTAAAAGAGGGCTCTAAGCCCTATGAATGAATAAAGAATATTATTATTATTATTATTATTATTATATTGGAAGAATTCCCGAAGGGCAAAGAAGTATGAGAGTGAAGGTGGCCGAAATAGGGCACCAAAGCTATGCCTATATTTTTATTCATTTTAAAATGTATTAAGAATGATTTTAGAGAAAATAAAGAGGATAAACTCTTTACAGGGTTCCAAGCAACACTCTTTCAGAAGAACGAATTAAAAAAATCAATTTGTATTTAAAATATTACATTTCAAACTTAAGATTTTGACGCTTGCATGCAACTATGCCGAAATTTGGTACACTTACCCTATTTTTTTGCATTGGAGGTTGGACACTACCGCTAAGACTTCGGTCGACGCTGAAAATTACACACCAAGTCTTCAAAACGAAATTATACTTCTAGAGCATTGTTGATGAATAAATCTATGTATCTACCTATATGAAGTGTTCGAAGCCAGAGTGTGTGCTGTGCGAAGTTTGAAAATCTTTCCTTACTAAATTTATGTTTTGCTTTTCGGATTACGCAGACTAAATAAGAAGAGACTGTGAAAATCTTACAATATATGTCCCAAAGTATCATGCGAAACTGACTGACACGCGACCAAGTAATAATTTGGACAAAATAATCAACAAACAACAAATGTCCGACTGTGGATCTAAAATCATACTACATTTAGCACACTCTAAACTCAAATTGCTTCCATTGACATTCACTTTATGCGACAGACAATATTGTTATTCACATTTCAATTTTATTGCTATTCACCATAAATTTACACTTACTGTAAAATTAGTATCAATTGAAATGAGTTGATTCTACATAGTGTATTGTGAATCATGTGATTGTAAAAACATTGACTATATTCTTTTGAAAATATTACGTGCTTTAACAATCGGAAATCATGAGCAATATTTTTTTTTAAAGAACAATCCCATATTCTGAGGCTTATTACAATATTGATTTGTGATTGTTTATTACCAGTGATGAAAAGGGGATGTGTTGTTGTATATGAAAAATTTTCCATCGAGGACGGATATACTTAAATAATTTTATCCCATCAAGAATGACTTTCTTGCCTTCGGATTAAGCGAACGAGGTTAAGACGGTAAAGTTTTCACTTTTATTCTTCAAATCCCCATGGCATAATTATTATGAAAGGGAAAAGGGATTGTTTGATGTTTTTCATAATAAGCTATATGCTTGAGAAATGGTAAAAGGAGAGAAACGAAAAGGGAATAAGGAAGTGACGTTTTCCCTTCTGTGCAAAATTGATGAATAAATCTTTAGTAATACAATAAAGTTGTAAAATTTTAATTGAATCCATTCTAGTGAATATTTTCTCTATGGAGAATTGGTATCCTAAAATTGCCCATCGACACAATGGAAAACTAAGGGGAAAATGGAAAGAGGCAGGATGATGCTTGGTGTAGAGGGAAAAGTTTATAGTGCTGTATAATTTCTTCAATTCAAATTTGCATGAATAAATTAGATGATGCTTGCAAAAATTGTCCCACAAAATGTAAATTGAATTCATTATTTTCCTTGTCTAAAATACCCTCTATGACTTTCATCATCCACAAAAATTGTCTTTTATCGTGTAAAATATCGGAAATTCGTGATGCAATGGGCTATTATTTAGAAGTGTACATTCCATAATTAATTTGCATTTGTTTTCCGCACACTCGCTAATTTTGCAGGATTTGTGCGCATACAAATCCTCGTGACCTCTTATAATACGCGATATGTATGGGAGATATTGTCGATTAGATGATAAATTTTCCATGAAAGTGTACTCATGGATGGATATTTGAATGACACTTGTAATTAGGTCAATAGGTAATTGAAATTCAGTATGTTGCACTTGAAACCTTCTGCCTGTAGATTATTCATAATCAACAGAAGTGGAAAATGCATCTGGCAATTGATTCTGCATTCTGTACGATCGATATGACGTTTACTATGAAATTTCGGACTATTTTGTAATACACTATGGGGCATTACAATATAATTTACTCAACAAAATTTGTTGTTTATCCTATAATTGCATTATTAACAAGTTCACGTCGAGTATTTTTAAGCAATGAACTACGGAATTTGCACATAGATTGGGGTTATTCAAACATATTTTTCCAAAAAGAAATTAGATAAAAACTGTATTATAAATAATTTGTGATGAAACGTTATATTAGGGGTCTCCCGAAGACCTAGTTAATATCCCAAAAGTGACCTTAAAGTGTATTATTGGTATAGATTTATATAGATCATGGCTTTGGTAAAATTTAACAGTTTAATCTATAATTCATGCAAGCAACACCTTTATCTGAGATACATTTGATGCAAACTGAGCTTATCAGTTTTGGCTTGTGCCACGTCCATATACTTTACTTGTGATTGATATTCGATAATTGTATGAAATAGAATTAATGATACAATCCTTGAATTTGGGATTACTTATGGACTCATGCAGATTAAACTAAAGATTGATAAAATATGCTGTAAATTAATATTAAATCCAAAGATAATGGAAATAATGAAATATTTGTTAGTAAAGGGAAAATTAAGATGTTATGACCTATCTTGATATATTAAATGTGTTTTAATAATGTGGATTAATTTTTACTGATCGAAATGGAATATTTTATTGATCATAAATGTTTTGGTCTTAGTTATTTCATACGTGGTTACTTACCCTTGCAAAAGAACATAATGGCTCCGTTCAGTAATAACCTTCCCGATTTGAGAGCTCTCTCCAGTTGAGGTTTTTCCTTTACCGGTTCGAAGGTATATCAGGGAGAACTTACCTAAAAACCCGTTAGAAGTTCGAACGTTTAACCCGACGAGTTACACAAAAGTGAGCAAGTTCATCAAAAGGACATTTCTTTGAATGAAATAACATTTAAGAAATTCTTCCATCCTGAAATTCCACAAAACTACACAAAAATTCACTTTTCTCAGCAAATTTTTGCACACTGTTGTTGACATTGTTGACGATTGAATTGTCAAGAATATCGAAATACGAAATGGCAGAACAATCAGCGCTAAAGCGGCGGGTATACGAACTTGCACTTTAGGCTTCCGGTAGATTTTCGAATAGGTTTGGCTTGGCTTTGGAGTGGCTTTGTCTCTTTGAAAGGTTATTACTGAACGGAGCCATTAGCCGGAAGCCTAAAGTACCACTACTGGAAGCCTAAAGTATAAGTTCATGTGCTTGCCGCTTTAGTGCTAATTATTCTGCTATTTCGAATTTCGGTATTCTTGACAATTAAATCGTCAACAATGTCAACAACATTGTGCAAACGTTTGCTGCGAAAAGTGAATTTTTGTGTAGTTTTATGGAATTTTAGGATGCCAGAACGTTCTAATCGTAATCTTATTAAGATAAATGTTTTTTTCATGAAATTTCTCACTTTTGTGTAACCCGTCGGTTTAAATATTCGGATTTCCAACGGGTTTTTAGGTTAGTTCTCTCTGATATACCTTCGAATCGGTAAAGGAAAAACCTCAACCGTAGAGAGTTCTCAAATCGGGAAGGTTATTATTGAACGAGAGGAATTAGTTAAACCGTGATTTTGACGTACCGTTTACTCGTTTTTAGCATGTTTGTCTTCTACTGGAAAAAAAACTCAAACGTAAATGCCACACAGTACAAAATTATTTCAATTTTTTATTCGCACTTTGTTTTAAGACAGCGCCACAAGATGAATAAAAACGGCGGCGAATCTTTGAACCATAATATAATGATATAATTTTCCAGGGTCTTGGTCAAAATTCCGAAAGCCAAAATCTCGAGAACCAGAATCTCGAAAGCCAAAATCCTGAATTCTTAAAACTGTTACATCTCTCACGATTGCAACCGCGCTTGCTGAAGGCAAAGGGAAATTTTCTGTGTCTTGGGAAATTATTCTGCACATTATCCTCCCTATATAATAGCATCCCTTTCAGGATTTTGAAAATTCGGGATTTTGGCTGCCTTCGCATTTTTCATTAGTGCATAACTTTGTTATTAGATTTTTGCTCAAGACTTTTTTGAGATTTGTGTTTTGGAAAATGTTTTTTAAATTGTGAAAAAAAATCTGATAGAAATTTTTCAACTTTTCAGTTTTGTATTCTCTTATTGATTGTAGAATTATCTCTGAAAAACTTTATGTGTATGTATAATCTGGAATTGCTGTTCATAGAACTTTTGAACAAGTAGGATAAAATAAAGTAATTTTACTGTGCTGTGTGTATATATTAGGGGGATATTGGACATAAGAAGATTATCCCACACATTTAAGTACATATAAGTATATTCAATTAAATAATTTAATTATTATACATGCCAATGAATAAATATGTACTTTAATATTTTTGTTTACTAGTGTATGTATGTCTTTATATTGTGTATTAGCGAATTTTAAATATTTAACAACTTTTTAAGTTATTTCTATAATACAATTAAACTAAATGGTCCTCGAAAGTGACGAGTTTTTGAGAATGAATGTATAAGAACAAAAGGAACTTTATAATTGGTAGATAAATTGCAACAATAATGTGAAAACTTATTTCCTTGAGGCGGACTTTTGGGTAATTTATACATGGTATCGTGTCTGTCAAAGTTAGTGGATAAAATTTTCACTTGAATGCACTTTTACCATGTTCCTTGTTTTCCACACATTTACTGCACAGAAGAAGTTTTTCAAACACAGAAAACTTTTACTTTATACTAGCTATTTTTGACATTATTTTGGCAAGCTGTTACCACTTTTGCCATTTTTAAATGACATTTCTGCTTGCCTTTAGTTTTGTCTGTAATAATTGTAGTATTATTATAATTTTTGGAAGATACATATCACGCACTTTCAATATATTTAAAAACGATTATCGCAATTAATTGAGCAATATGAGCAACAGAGTGTGCATAAGAAAAGTTCTTAAAATTAATTTGACATTTCACAGACAAGAATATTTTCAATTTATTCATATTCTTAAAGGGAGTGCGCTGTGTACACAAAATAATCAGATAGTTCTCTCCTTACAGATCACAATCGATTTGAGAAGTTGACACATGGCATATTAAATTTTATGCATCAAATCTAGCGTATGATGAGAAATGGAAATTATGACATAAAAAAAATGTATTAAATCACAAGCTATGAGCCATCTTGACATACAAAATCTATCGATTTTGTGTTAGGGGAAAGGCTCATAATTCTGTCAAGTTTCTTATTTTGGACACTTTGAGGATAAAATTGGACACTAAAAATAAATTGATTAAAATGATGGATTTTTATTCCAATATTTGATGAATAATGAATTCTATCTAAATATTTGTTCAGACTGGACAAAATTATAAGCCTTTACCCTATTACCGTTTTCTTTTTAGAATTCTGAAAATTTGAAGTTTCAAGAAAAAGGATTTCACACAGTTTAGTCATCCGTGTATTCGTTTTAGAGTTCAAACGGGTAGAAATAGCGACTTGATTTTTGTGGCGACCTCCTTATAAGTTAATCTTTGCATATTTAATATGAAATTCATTTTCCTCCTAGTATATCAATTTTCTCTAAAAATAACTTTTATTGGGATTTTTTTGATCTTATTACAAATGGAAAAGTTTTCTTTTCCTAAAAGCTGTGTCTTTTAGCTTTAAAAATCACTAGTTCGAAG
This sequence comes from Phlebotomus papatasi, assembly GCF_024763615.1. Lineage (NCBI taxonomy): Eukaryota > Metazoa > Arthropoda > Insecta > Diptera > Psychodidae > Phlebotomus > Phlebotomus papatasi. The sequence goes on from NC_077223.1 coordinate 46,126,757, forward strand.
ATTCCCTCATGATGGAAGAATTTGCTTCTTGGATATAAAATAAAAGTCAATTTATTTTAACATTTTTCAATAAATCACAATCAAATATGACAAACAAAAGTTGATTTTTATGATTTCTGGAAAATCATTTAAAGTTATATTATTTTTCAATTGAGCAGACATAAAATGTCGAAGAAAGGGGATATCAAACAGTCATATTTTAAAAAAATAGTCGACAATAGAAAGTATGAGAAGTGTGGGTAGATGATAAGAATAAAAAGCAAATTGTTGTAAAGTGTATGAAGAAAAAGTGACATGATTCATGGTTTTTTATTTCCCTAAAGGACATCATATTTTTTTTTGTCTTACATATTGCCCTTTCTGTCTTTGTTCTGTGTGTATGGATTCACATGGAATTGGGTGAGTCTCTTCTGGTATTTGCAAGAAAAAAGCTCTGAGAATAAAAGGAAGCAAAATATTTTTGGGGGAATTCATTGTATAAGGAACTCCAGTCACGCACGACTTTTTGCTTTTACCATAGTCCTCTATATAGACACTTCACCCACAAGATTCTTCACTCCTCCAAATCACCATTAATCGCATTCTATCACTTTTGTAGTTGTTAGTGACTTATTTCGTCTCTTTTCTTTGTCCTTGTACGCACTGACTTAGCCATTCTTCTTCTGCGTGGAGAAAATGAGAAAATGGGGAGAAATGTGTTCTTATTTGAAATTTATAGGATAAGATTGATGTGTTGGACACAAATTCACGAGGGGAGAAATTGCCATGAATGTGTATATATAACCCATTGCATTGTCTCAACATTCTGCTAAGGTGAAAAATTAGGTTATAATATCCATAAGGTGGGTATTAAGGATACGCAAAAGAGGCGAAGGGTCCATGGTGGAAATGTCAACGTTTGGCGTATAACAAATGATAAATTATATTTAATGACAACTTATGAGAAAAATAAATTGACAGAACATTTTACCTCTGGGGTTCGATGTGATATATTTTTTTTAAATGGCTAAAATCTGAATGGTACAAAAATTACAACACCTGAGGTGGAATTAATTTGAAATTATTAAAAAAAGGGGTGGAAAAGCGTCCTAGGTTTCGCGAAATGCTCGAACTAGTGATTTAGATACTATACCTACAAGTTACTTTCACATAATACCGTCAAAATATCGCTCAAAATAGCTTAGGAGTAATAAATTGATTTTTGAATAAAAATTACTCATCGGTTTATAACCGATTGGGATCGGTTCATAAATTCTAAGATCTTTCTGAGGACTCCAAACTTGACATGATTTGGTTGAGAACGCTTTCTTGAGCAAGTTGAAATAGGGTAAATGTCCTAATTCAAAACCATTTCCACACGCTTTAACTTTGACAGAAGATTCAACACACTAAGTTCATATTTTATCTGAAGAGAATTACATAAATTTGCTCCTTGACTCTTCTAGAATGTTACTGTTTGTTGAAAATTCTTCAGATATAATTTGAAAACTTCATAAATACAAGAAAAATACTCGAGCATAAAATGCTTCTATTGGAAACATATTAATCCAAATGGAGACAAGGGAAAGTTTCTAATTGGAGACAAACAGTGTAAGTGAAACCGAGATAAAAGGCTTCCAAAACCTTGTTGAGTTGCTCTTGAGTGCATATTGTGTTTTTTATTGGAAAACATGGTCGATCGATGAAAAATTCGATGGTGAAAAGGTACACTTTTAATTTTTCTGAGAAATTAACAAATTAAAATTTATGAATATGAATGGACTTTCGCTTTATTTGGAGCAAAATTAACTAAATAATGAAACTGTGTTATGGAAAATATATAAATATAATAATTTAGTACTGTATTTATCATGAAAACAATGACGTTTCCATTTGGAGTGGTGTAAAATTTCCATTTGGAGCAGGTGTTGAATTAGCTTAATTTACGCTATGTATAATATGTAGAATTTGATCTATTGATAAAAAGGTAGACTTGCCCCCCAAAAATAGATATAAATTAAGTTATCGTATTAATGCGAAAAATTAATGCAATAATTTCTTAACCCATTCAGTCAATGTACCAGAAATAATTAAGATAGAATGTTCATATTTTGGGATAAGTTTCTTTAGATGAATTTTTTGAAAAGAATTTTTTTTTTACATATTATGTATTTTACATATTGAATTTAAATTCTGCGCATTAAATCATTACAAATTTTATTTCTTTAGATAGAGTAACTTTCCAAGAAAACACATTGGCAATCAGAATTCAAATCTGGAAAGAGGAGAAAGGCGAATTTTAACAAATTCGACGGAATGTCATATTGTCCGTCCGCCATTTTGAGCAAAAATTTTGCATGACTTTCCGCGAAGCGAGAAATGAACAAGAAAATGTTTTTCCATCTCTGTCGGACTATTTTTTCCAAGTTAATGAAGGACTAAAGTAACTAAAAATTCATTCCCGGCACAAATTCTAGCCCAGGAGTAAATCATCTAAAATCGCTCAATTTGCGTATGATGTATAATACCATGGTAAGGAATGGGTTAATATACTAGTTTTCGTGTTAATGTGATAACAGATTTTAAAGAAACTAATTTTGTGTTTATTTTTTTTAATATATTTTTTATTTTAATATCAAATTTTAAATATTGAGTGATTCAAAGACACCAATCACACATTTCTACGTTCTTTAGAAAAAAAAAAAAACAATGTATAAATTATTTTTAAATTTTAAAAGTAAACCTAGCATAACACCGTAATGCTAGGCGATAGCTTATTTCACTAAAAATATGGTCATGTCCTTATCGTAATTTCCGCTGTTAAAAAAAAAAAGAAAATGGTGATTTGCTATGACGTGTATTTTTTAAGTACATATAATAATTTATTAGATTTTAAATCGCTTTGTTTCTCCCTCAAAATTCCCCCTAACATTCTTCATTGTGGTGATGGGAGAAAAAATGTGCAAATAGAAATAAACGGGAAATTAAATTGTACCTTTTAAATGTTATTGCCAGCGTTTACTTTAGACTATAATTTTTGTGCTTCTTTGCCATAGTGAAAATTGATATTTAAAATTTTTGTCGCAGAGAAAGAATTTGTGCTCTTTGGGGGGTGTGTGCATGCCTGGCTTATCCATTTATCATGAGAAAAGATTCCTCCCTAAATATTCTCTTAAAATGTGGATGAAAGCAGGAGAAATTTGAAGACTGTGAGAGGAAGAGAATGTCTCAAAAATTTAACGATAGAGAAAAGATTCTATGATGAAATATGAAATATCTAGCTTCTCACAGAAATATTTCCTGAATGAGCTAACGATGTCTCAAGTTCCTCTTCTTCGATACTACATTAAGTTTTATTAGAAGGATATTGAATATTAATTATACTGACATCCTTAAAGTTAAGACTTAAATGAATTAATTTGTAAATTTTCTATATGAAACTACAAATTTGAAAATTATACTGAAACTTTGGGTATAATTAAATAAACTATTTTAATTTGTGTAGGAATTTCGATGTATAGTGCTTCAAAATATGTGAATTTGTACATGTTATTAGTTTTGAACTAACTCAATAGATTCTCTTTGTGTGTGTTGCAAATTTTATAACTATTAGTTTGGGGAGAATATTGTATAGAACTAATAGAATGTCATTAGCTCAAAAGCTAAATTTGTCAGTACGGTCTTTCTTTGTACCCATTATGAATTTGATAAAATTAAATTGTCTCGTTATTTGATGTGGAATGCTTTGAGGTCAATTGTACATATACTTTGTTATTTGCTCAAACTTTACAGAGATGGTAAATACTATAATTTCAATATATAATATTTCAATACCTCGAATTTTCCACCGTCTTAGCCAAGGGGGTGACATTAGCTCTGAAAAATGCGATCAGTTTTAGTGTAAATTTTTTCCTGTTTTCGTACACATTTCACGAGATATCTCCAAAACTACGTAGGTTGCCAATTTGGGCTTTTCGGTTGCCTTTTCGTTAATAAATTTTCTTTTATTTTGTATTAGTATTATTTGCTAATTCACCCTACAATGACAGAAAATAGCTAATAAACTCAAAAGTTCTTTCAGCACGCTAGAAACATATGGGAAACATGGGAAACGTCATGCCCTTGGTCTTAGCTGTCAGAAATTTATTATTTAAATAATTTTGCGAATATGGGAAAACAATTGAAAAATTATGTTGCGATGTCCATTAGCACATGTGAATGATTGTGCGTTATTTTGAGGCCAAATGGTTAGAGCTAGCGTCTTGGGGTTTTTACACTGAGAGAAATCCGAAAAAGTCAAAATAACATTCCGGAAATGTTAATTTTACCCTGCAGTATTGATCCTAAAACGGTGTAAATATTACCCTTTTCAGGTGTATAATGGATTAAAGTTATCCTTCTTTCATGTTGATTTTACCCTTAAAAGGTGTAAAATTAACATTAAAAAATGTTGATATATTTTTACACCCAAAAAGTGTTAAAGTTATGACGAAAAAAGTTAATCGCAGCCTCTTTTTTTCTCAGTGTAGGAGATGCCTCCCTGTAAATCAATTTTAGCATTATTAAGATGATTTATATTTAGTCTTATCTGAAATTAGACAGTTAAAACAGTATTAGCCCTAACAATTAGTGCAAAATTAGGCTTAACGAACGTTATGTTAGGAGTAGGGTGGAGTCGTCACTTGTGGAGGTTATAGGGGAATGTTGGCATGGTTCGCACTGAGTGAACCTTCAAACAACGTAAATCTTCTCTTTGTATGCAAAGAGCTAGATGGTCATTTCTTAGCCATAAGGTAAATCATTATTAAGTTCATGAAATGAGATGAGAAATAGTAGGTCAGCTCTTTGCAAACAAAGAGAAAATTTGCATCGTTTGAAGGTTCACTCTGTGCGAACCATGCCTACATTCCCCTACACTTACACTGAGAAAAAAACGGGGGTGCGATTAACTTTTTTTCCTCGTAACTTTAACACTTTTTATGTGTAAAAATATATCAACATTTTTCAATGTTAATTTTACACCTTTTTAACGGTAAAATTAACATGAAAAAGGTTAACTTTAACCCCTTAAACACCTAAAAAGCATAATATTTACACCGATTTCGGATCAATACTACCCATACTTACATACATAAAATAAACATTTGCGGAATGTTATTTTAACTTTTTCGGATTTCTCTCAGTCAGTGTATAGACAGCTTGTAAAAATTTGAAATTCTTACCTAAAATATATTTTGAAAAACCTAAAGTTGTTAATTTTATGATTTTTCGATATCTGTTTTAGGTAAGAAAAGAACTTAAGATTTTTGCAAGTTGCAATTTTTTTCATTTGACCAATTCTTTAAATTGTCGATATAAAATTTAAATATTTTTTAATTCTTAGACATATTACATACATATTCTTTGCTTTCTTTGCTTATTAAATGTATCATGTGACTGGTTCCTTAATAGGGGTTGTCTGTCAACATGACACACTGACAGAGGGTTGCAGCAAAGTTAAGTAGCTAAATTTGTGAAAGGACTCAAAAGTGATTGTCGTTCGTACGTGAGGTTGAAACTTTTCATCATCCCTTCAATGTTGTCATATTACATTATATATATATATCCCTTAACTATGATGTTGCGTGATTTTGATCATGTAAGATGCGTTATGTTGCAGAGACTGAAGAATTTGTCCAATTAGGTGTGTGGATATTGTTTGTCGAATATAAGGTTTTGTATATAGAAAATGGGATCTTGAATAATAGAGAATGTAATAATCATCCTTTGGCATACAATACAGCAGCTTCACATCATCATATGGTCGTCCATATGAAACTTCATCATCTAACACATACAATAATCATCGTCATCACCAAGGGAATGTACCCGAAATGTTTAACATTAATCGTGTGCTATATATCGACACTTCCATTCTATATTATTCTATCTTAAAATAGCTACATTTATTTTAGGAAATCTCATGTTAAAATTGGAATTTTCGTAATTTGATCAAGGGCCTATTTGCACATTTTTACCCATTATAAAAGCTAAATATCAGGAAAAACCAAGGTTTATAAATATTTTGGAGTAAATTTACTCTAATTTAACACAAAATAGCATGTAATGGAATCATCTATATACGGTATATATTATATTACATATTCTCATTCACAAATTCATTCTCCTTTGGGCATCTTATGTGGAGTACTGGCTCAATTGAGGCATCATAGTATTATCTAAACATTTTTTCGGCAAACATGAAGATGAATAGAAACGATATGGCATAAAATATTCTTGATATAATAAATATTGCCCTCTAATGAATCATATGCAGCCATATATTCGTGGATGAAAGGAGTGATAAAGTGAGGAAAGAGGGTGTCCATATATGTGCGAATGAATAAAAGAAGAGTTGAATGGGAAAGATGAAGAAAAGGAAAAAAAAAAGAATAATTTCTATTCAGAAAAATCTTTTCAATTGGTTGTTTCTTCTCCTGGTTTTATTGCATTTAATTTCGTACCGTTTCTACCCCATTTACACGGTCAATGGCGCACTTGGCAGTATTTTCTCCATCTCAATTTCTCGTTCCTTTATTTTCATCCTTTTCAAACTCACGCTGTGCCTCCACCGTGATACGAAAAAGAGGGAAAAGTAGAGTCTCAAAAGGATAAAATAAAAATCGTGGCACAGATAATATTACACGTGGTGTGTGATATAAAAGTACGAGGGAGGTTAGATCATGAATATCTCAACATTTGTATTTTTTTTATACATTTCGTTATATGCTATATGTATGATACAATGCAGGAATGGTTTTCATTTCTCTGGTTCATTTTTTTTATCTTACGGTCTTTCTACATAGCTTTTTTGTGTCGGTTGGTGATACCGTCAAATAAGGATTATGCTGCTCACTTCCAGTGATTTAACAAATAATATTTCAGATTTTTAACAATAAGTTCCATACTAGTTATTATTAAAAGGAAAAGAAAGGAGAGAAAAGGATGAAGTATTATCACACAATTAAATATTTTTCATCAGTCAGTTTCCATATACACCCGACGAAATTCAATTAAGAGGGTGGCATGATGTGGGAGGTGTGTGTGATGCGCAGATTTGATTAGCCTAGGACTTGTTTAAACAGAGTAGGTCTGTAGTACAAGAACAATTTCTGTTATACAGACCTGTTTTGTACAAAAAGATCTAGGCTGTTCAGACTTACACATCACTCACTTTATGCTACCCTCTTAATTGAAGTTCGTTGGGTGTACGAATATAGGCTATTTTCGAGTTAATAATTACAATTTGTTCCTTTTAGGTATTGAACTTAGGTGGAACTGAGCCATATCATAATGTAATTTAGCTTGTCAATCTGTTTGTGCACCTAAATTATATCACGATAAGGCTCAATTTTACTTAAAAATAGGTGAAAAATACCAATTTCAAAAGTGCCCCAATTTCAAAGGTGCCCCATTTCCCCCTAGCACAATTCTTAGATAGTTATTAATGAGGTATCATTAAAATAATATTCATGAATGTATACACTGAGAGAAATCCAATAAAGTTAAAATAACATTCCGGAAATGTTAATGTTACCCTGCAGTATTGATCCGAAATCGGTGTAAATATTACCCTTTTTAGGTATATTAAGGGTTATAGTAACCCTTTTTCATATTATTTTTACCCTTAAAAAGGTGTAAAATTTGCATTAAAAAATGTTAATATATTTTTACACCTAAAAAGTGTTAAAGTTATGAGGAAAAAAGTTAATCGCATCCCCGTTTTTTCTCAGTGTAAAACTGTCCCACCTTTGCTTGCGCCTGTAACTGTTCGTTGTGTAAGGTTCTGCAGGCAAAATTAATAGATGTCGCTTTTACTAATAAATAATTCTATAGAATAATAAGAAATATTCGAATATTAGATGTTACACATAGTATTGGATTTTTTTCCTCTGAAAAAGAATATCTTTCGGTGGCTGTCTCCATGCCTGATTTGGTATTCAAATATCTTACAAGATGCATAATTGAGGGATGATATGAACACATATTCACAGCATGCTCTCCTGGATGTTTTCATATTTTGTATATTTCCCTTCGCGATGTCTCTGTGAAAGAGGGAACACACAAGAATATCTACACTGAGAAAAAAAAGAGGGTGCGATTAACATTTTTTCCTCATAACATTAACACTTTTTAGGTGTAAAAATATATCAACATTTTTTAATGTTAATTTTACACCTTTTTAAGGGTAAAAAGGGTAAAATTAACATGAAAAAAGGATAACTTTAACCCCTAATACACCTAAAAAGGGTATTATTTACACCGATTTCGGATCAATACTGCAGGGTAAAATTAACATTTCTGGAATGTTAATTTAACTTTTTCGGATTTCTCTCAGTGTAGTTTTGTTCACAAAAGGAGAAAACCTATAAATATTCACTATGGCTGTATTACTTCCAAAACACACGATTTTATACGACTCTATGGAAATAATAACATGCACTGGATTATTCAAAATAACACTCTGACTTATACTACTTTTCCTGTGGTAAGAATTTTCAATTCATATTCTGTATTCAATTGTGGCATACATTTCAATATTTATTGCAAGTCTTTCCTTTTGTATGTGCTGTTGATATTTTGGTTATATTTTCAAATTTTCCAATCTTATGTGGAGTAATATTATGATAAAGTTTCTATCTATGCGATGTAATTTAAAATAATGTGACTGTTTTCTTTTATATTGTAATGCCAAACTTTTGGTTATTGTTTAAGGCGGTGAGGTCATATATGAAGGTTAAAAATTTTATGTTTATGTAAATATAGTTTTGAATTGGCCTATTTACAGTTGATGTATTCTGATTTGTCTTTCATTCAATTACATTCCCGTTGTAAGACGATCTTTCCTAATAACCGGATAAATGTAAATTTTACAATCCCACCTTTCGCGGTACACTTGAGAGAAATCCGAAAAAGTTAAAATAACATTCCGCAAATGTTAATGTTACCCTGCAGTATTGATCCGAAATCGGTGTAAATATTATGCTTTATAGGTGTTTCAGGGGTTAAAGTTACCCTTTTTCATGTAAACTTAACCCTTAAAATGGTGTAAAATTAACATTAAAAAATGTTGATATATTTTTACACCTAAAAAGTGTTTAAGTTATGAGGAAAAAAAGTTAATCGCACCCCCGTTTTTTATCAGTGTATGAAACTACATTTGACAATATCTCGACACCGGCTATCGATCGACCTTTCTTTAATTCTGAAACTTAAGGATATGGTCTACATCGGTCCGATTTATTATGTTCGATCACTAAGGAACATCCTCAAAGGCTGGAATTAACGAAAAGTTTACAAAAAGAAGATATGCAAACTCATCCGCATCTGCTGCAGTTGGAATTATAGATGATTTTTTTTATGGGAAAATGTTATCCAATGGCAAGAAACCCTTAAACTTTAATTCTTACTTATTTATACGTTCTAGCTTATTAAAGTATCTACACTGAGAGAAATCCGAAAAAGTTTAAATAACATTCCGGAAATGTTAATCTTACCCTGCAATATTGATCCAAAATCGGTGTAAATATTACCCCTTTTAGGTGTATTGGGGGTTAAAGTTACCCTTTTCACGATAATTTTACACCTAAAAAGTGTTAAAGTTATGAGGAAAAAAGGTTAATCGCACCCTCTTTTTTTCTCAGCGTATCATATTTCTTTTGTTCCTATCAGGAAAATAATTTTTTTGGGGAATCACTTTGTCTGACTTCAGTCTTAGTGCCTTATATACACTCAGAAAACGACGTGTCTAACTTTCTATGGGATTTGCAAAAATATAGGTCTTGCTATAAAGAATATTTTAAGACACGAATCAACCTATACCCGTTATGCGTTGAATTGAGACCTGTTTTCTAAATCTAAACAACTAAGACCCGACATGACTTGAAGCCAAGTACTAAAGAGTGTTAATAAATTCACTTGAAAATTTAACGCACATTATAGCTTGATTCAAGACGTGAGGCGATTTAAAGACCACCAAACCCGTTAATATTTGGTTCAATACCATTCATTCTTATCCAACAATTTAAAAATACCGTTTTTTTTTCAAGATAAATTATCAACTTTATTTGCTTTTTACATTTTTATTTTTTTACATTTTTATTTGCATTTTATTTTCCTCAGTTTATAATTATTTAAATTTTTTTTTGTCTTTTTTGAAACAGTTTTTAATTTCATTAAAATTTTCTCAGTCTTTTGAAAAGTTCAACTACTATTTTTGGTTTCAATTATATATTAAGCGTAAAAAGTGGAAGATAGGGAAATTAGAACTTTGAGATTTCTTTAAAGTTTTAGATGGCAAAAAAATGAGGAAATACTTTTGAATGTAAAATCTTGTATGTACTTCTTTGTAATTTTCTTTTTTTCTTTGATAATTTGAAACGGTTAGAAAATCTCAAAATTCCAAAAATAGACATAATTCCAAATTACCCCATATTTACGTGTTTTTCAAGCTCTTCCATATAAGTCCTGGTTTTACTACTATATTCCTTTCAAAAAATCTGTTATGTAATTTCACTTGTTTTTTTTTTCTTCTCGAAAATATAGTAGTAAGATTTTTCTATACATAGGTGTGTTTTTTAGAAATCTATTACACGGTTTTATTTTTGAACATTTTACTAAAAACTATAAAAAATATATATTTTCTTTCAACTCTTCCTTCAAAATTTTGATTGTTACCGAATTGATCTATGATATTTAAAATCACTATCACTTCAACAGTGAACTTACGGCTTTTAAATTCTGGATCGAGGGCCTCAGGTTTGGTTTTTAGTAGTCATCACGACAATTATCTTGAGTCTGAAAGTTGTACAAAAAGAAAATGTGAAAAATTTATAAAAATCAAAATTTTTATATTATAATCTTACTTTCAGTCTTGGAATTGTAATAATTGATTATTTTCTGATCCTTAAGAACTGCGTTGCACACATCAATTCACGTTGCGACACGCCTTCTAGCTGGGAATTTCGCATAAAAAATTCCAAATCAGCTGCAATACAATTTTATTGTTTAAGGGCATGGTCTAGCAAAACAATTCTTCAAATTTGAAATTATTATAATGATTTAGTAAAATAGGAATTCAGAAACAATGGTAGCATGTTCTGAATTACAGCTAATGGTCAAAAAGTAATACAACGCTAAGGTTTGTTTTTTTATTTTTTTTAAACTAGAGTGATATTCAAAGTATTTTATTGAAAGTAACGATTTATACGTCGCGTTGTCAAAAACTTGAAAATTTTCGAAATGTTTAATTTCTTAATTTCTAATTAGGGGAAGTGCTTATAATTTTGGACAGTCTGCATATAAGCATCGATATCCTAAGTTTGAAGTGCCATATTTTCAATACTAATTGACTTTTCTTGTTACTCTCTTTTCAGAAGGATTGTTTAGAAACTTGGCAAGCTATTTATCATCTCATTTTTACTAAAATTAGTTTTAATACGTTTAAAAATGAATTGATATGTAGAGGTGAATTTGACTCTTATTTTGGACAACTTGGTTATTAATTTTTACAACTTGTCTGTAAATTTGGACAGATAATCCGCCTCAATAGGATGCCCATTGTTCTTCATTTTATGAACCAATCTTATCAAGTCCTCTTCCTGGTCATGTAAGGGAAACGTGGAATGTCACAAGAAGCCCAGAAACTTTCCATATCATTCATTAAAGTGAGTTGACTTCGGTACTCCAAGTACGTGCGGATTCGCTCATTCCCTGCCCTTTCCGGGAGCCTTTCAAGGCATTTCTCACTGCATCTCTTACGTAGAGATGATGCTCCTTCATTTCTCCAGGCATTTGTCCAACCTAGTCATCACAAAAGCTAAAACTTCACGAAATTTCGTGAGAAAAACACCTGTCCAAAATAAGAATCATCACCTCACTGGTGAATGTCTTAAAAAATTCCCATTTTTCACACGAAAAATATAATTCACAAGGCAAATCTCACTTCAGGTCAAATGTACAAATCATCAGTAACGTGAATCAACACAATATTCAATCATTATTCAATATTATCACTCAAAAACAGCGAACAAACTTTGTTAGTACTTCACCAAAACTAAATAAGACTGAAGTAAGCCACGAAGTTCTGTCATATTTCTCGTAAGCAATTGCTCACACTGAATTTTCAACAAAGCAATTTCAACTCAAATCATATTCAAATTTTAACGTATTTAGTGTTAAAATATTCCAAAAAGAACAAATATTTAGATAGAATTCATTATTCATCAAATATTGGAATAAAAATCCATCATTTTAATCAATTTATTTTTAGTGTCCAATGTTATCCTCAAAGTGTCCAAAATAAGAAACTGGACAAAATTAGAAGCATTTCCCCTAAGTTTTTTCAAATATTTTTTAGGATTGCAAGAAGTAATGAAATTTATAGATTGATTCAAAAATAATTACTATTAATTTGAAAAGTGTGTGTTTTAATTAGAGTGACAGTTTTTAATACAAATATTTAAAAGGGGGTATCATGGTGTCAATGACAGGACAGGAGCGGTCGAATCTTGGGCTGTGAGACCCTGGCTTGATTGCCAAAGACTTGTTAATCGATCGTCCGCATTTTTAGACCTGTTAAAGATAATTAAAAATAATTACTACTAAAAATCGACACGATTTCAAACTTTCCGACCACAACTTCTAGAAAAAATTTACTGAGTATCCGAGAAACAGAAAAAGAACACAAATTGTATTTCTACTATTGTCTGACTATTTTCCCCTGTCATTGAGAACTAACTAAAGTTACTAAATATCCTTTTTCTGACCGCAATCTGATTGTCAGTATTGTGCATAAATTGATTCCTAAAATCATATTGTTTTTTTGTGCATGTAATTTAATATTTATGAAAGGACTCAAAATAGCATTCAACTAAGAATGCTATTGAGGATGCTATGAGAATTGAGGGTACTTACCTTTAATTCTCTCTTTAAAACGGAGAGGCACTTTCCACGACTCCACAAAACTCTTCAGAAACTCTGCCCGACTTAAAATTTAACACTGTTCATTGCGCAATTGGGCAATGCGCCACTTCACTTTGACTTTTTGACACATACTGACCACACTGACAAATATGCATTGCATGTAACCCATGTCAGGTATTATGCCAACCACAACTCGTTCTTAAACATGACTTGTCAACAAGAAAATTTGAGTATATTTGTGCTTTCAATGGATTTTCTTGCACAGCTCTTAACATTAAGACTGAATGTGTGTTGAACCCAAGTCATGTGTAGAAATATATGCTTTTCTTCAAGTAAAATAGTCTTTACGCTCAAGACACAAATGCCCATGTCTTAATCCAAGAGTTGTTTCAAGACACATTTCCACAGACCTGTTTTCTGAGTGTATATTTTTTTGGATGCCTGGTTAACTTAATCTCTTATATCATTAGCAGTGTGCTAATAAGGTGTAGGAAAGAGACATTTTGCCTTTGTGTGTTAAGATATTCGCTCATCTATCAGCAATATTGTGTTTAATTACGGGATTATATCCCAGAACGCCTAGTTAAATAGGGATCCAAGTTGAATGTGCCACGTCTCTAGTGTCCACTTTCTCTATTTCAGTATGATTAATTTCAGGGTTGATGCCAAAGGGGTTGAAAACAGCAAGTGAGTGTTGTGTTTTTGATGCTTAATACCCATTGCTGAGCACGCTATAAAGAGTGTGGTAACGTCAGCACCTTTTTCGTGGAAAAAGGGATAGTCACCCAAATTGCACAGACTTGCGGGGTTAGGGGAGAGGTATAGGCTATGTGGGATGTTTTGGCAAAATACTAAAATGATTCTCCTTCGATATAAGGTTGTGGGACTCACAATAAAATTGCTGTTAACATCAATTGTGGTGAGTTTTCTGCAGAAATAAAAGTTCGGGGGAGACGGAGAAAATGTATAAATAAGAGTGTGCTGGAGGTCTTGCATGAAATTGTGGGATAAAATTCAAAATTTTCCAAGGGGTTTAATGTGGTACTTTGTAAAGTATGGGAGTTAGTGTGGCGTCAATTTCAACAAAAGACCTAAAACTCATGCTTTTGTCTCATCAAATGCTCAGGTGATGTATTAAAATGTTTTGGGGTATGACGATGAAAATGGTGGTTTACCTATTTGTTAGGGATGGTTTATTTTTGTGTAACATTTGGGAAGACGATATAAACCGGCAGAACAATGATTTGGCACATTTTGGCGCTTCTTTTGTCTTCAATACTACCCCAAGAAATTATTATTCTGTCAGAATGGATTTGTTTCTGTAAATTCCCCCATAAGAATGGAAAATGTGTCACGGTTGAAAATTGTGGATGGAAATCATTAAGATAAATATATTTAGGTAATGTATAAATCATTTGCTGAAAGCTTCCCACTCATCATGATGTTGGTCTTTGAGTCAGGAAAATTTCACAAATGGAAATGCTTTGATCAACAAAACACTCGGAATCACACGTTTCATATTTTTTAATGGATAAGTCTTCATGTTTAGAGGATACTTTTTTATGCAAATTGAAAGAAGGCTACGTGTCATTTTATTGCTCGAACTTTAAAGGAGAACAGGTATAAGTCTAAAATATTGATCCATCATCAACTGCTAAAAGAAGTTAGTTATTTTTTGTACAATTTAGTGAAGAGTGATACGACATTTATTGCTCGTCTTGTCACCTATCAAAGGATGTGGAAGTCAAACTGTAAGAGACAGTTTTTACGGTTTTCGGAAAAAAAATCTGTTTATCCTTTTTAAATATCTTCTATAACCTTATTTTGTGGGATATCCCTGTCTTTATTCTATTAGATTTCGACCGTATCATTGAGGTCAAAGACAGGATTTCGGTCTAGTTCATACTCGGCAAATTTTATTTTCTGTAGCCAATGTTTCTATCTTGATGGGATGTTCTTAATGGTTTACAAAATTTGATTTTTACAAAATGCAAACTTTTTTAAAAATAATTTTTAAGATCATCAAAATACCAAGTAAAATAGTTGTCAATCGCATAAAGCATATAGACTACATTTTCGAATTTTACTTCTTGACGTTCTGTCATCTATACTAATTGTTATTTTCTGAATCAGCTGGATTAATCTATGACTTAAACCTCTATCTCGAAAAAATATCTTTATATTCTTTGCTAGATTTTAAATGGCATTGATTTTTTTTAAATTTGTGATGATTTTGTATGTTTCATTTCAAATCGGTCTCAAATTGGGGATCTTAGTAGCGCAATAGGCGAGACCATTGGGTCTTGGGCGGATGAGATCTCTGACTCGACTCTCAAAGTTGTGAGTTCGAGTCGCGCCCGGTGCAAGCAATTGAATGTCTAGAAAAAGACATTTTCACTGTGAAATAACGTAATAAAAAAAATGCACCGCTTCTGCCCAAAAAACTCCGTGAACCTGGACGAAGCATTCATATTACGAGGAAGGCGTTCCTAGGCGATCTATGATGAGCAGATTCTTCCAACACGGAATATACGACAACAGGATTGGATTGTGACAAATATATTCCGATACGATTAATAATAATAATTTCAAATCGGTTATAAATTAATAAATTCAAAAACGATAATGGATAAGATTATGAAATACTCTAAGTTATTAATAGACGGTTACTTTACATTGGTACTACAACCGGTGCACTTGCTGGTCTTGACCTGTTTGAGCCTGGTATAGGCGACTCAAACTCGCGTCGTTTTCAACGTTGCGAAGACGGTTTTACTTTCTTGACTTTGTGAAACTTATTCTACAATAATTTTTTATTAGTGATTCCAAAATACCGGATTTTTAGAATAGACGGTTAACCGGTTTTGGAAGACTGTAAAACCGGTTTACCGGTTAAAAATCGGTTTCATCTCTAAAAAAAAAAACGGGTTTATAACCGTCTGGGAAATAGGGCGGTTGGCCGTTTTTTCGATTAACCGTTGCTGGAACCACTACGTTTTATGGAATAAAATCAAACTCAAAAGTTCGAGTATTCTGCAAAAACTTTTTCATTGAACTATTTAAAAAAAACTGATTTTTTCTGTATTTCCGTTTGATTATACTCTCACTACTACGAAAAGTGACTGCTATTTTATAATTGCAATTGCTATAAAATTCTAGATACGTATCCACTTAGCATATATCATACGGATTTGGCCCAAAATCGTTCAATAGAAATCCTGAGGTATGGACTTTTTTCCAAGCATGATCTCTGAATCTTGAATGTTAAATTTAATGTGATTTATCTCCCATCTTGTCTGTACGTTGCAAAAGTGTCTAGACTTCTAATTTGTATATTTGTGAGTTCCACTTGAGAATTATAATGCTGATAAGTGCCACTAAAGTTAATTTATAATTATAATTGAACTTGGTGGAATGAAACGTGCTCAAAATGGGAAATTTCCTCGTTGTCCTCACATACATCTCTCGATGCAGTGGAGACGCCTGGTGGGATATGGTAGCCACTCGAGATATTTTCGTGATTTTTCTCTCTTCTTTTGGCTCCCTATCTTGTCTATTTCTACATCCTACACATGATAATATGAGCGGTCTCAGTGGAATAGCGCCAACGAATGCAATTTATTTCTCAGCAAAATTCTGATGTCGGACAGTATGTGTCCAGCCAAAAAAAAATGTCGAAAGTGCTTGCAGGAATAAGAGGAGGTAAAGAAGAAAAAAAAGATCCACATGATGTCAATTGATTGTATCATTTGGGAATGGACATCATTTGATCGTGAATGGTGACTTTAACGAGTCCGAGCTATAAAATTCTTTTATGACGTCCTTTCTGGGTTGCTCCTACTCACCATTCGATTACGTGGAAAATGCGAACAATCAGAGTATAAAAGTGTGGTGGATGGAAAACGGAAGCCATCACATTATTTAGAGTACTTTGTGGCTCTTTACGTCTTGCAAATATCACATTCGTGACTTTCATTTCAATACTCCAGCTCTTGACTATTTTAGAAACTATTTTTCAATCGTCTTTCATGCCAAACTAATTGATTTTCCTCTGTTTCTTTTCAGGTAAGCTGATAACTTTGAAAATAGGAGAGGAGTAGAGCATAAATGGAAAATCGTCCATTAAAAAGTGGTAATATAATATACGTAAAGCGCAGCAGATGTAGAACGGTTTTAAGTGTCTTTAAACGTTTTTTAGTAAAGCATTAACAGGGCTTTTCCTTGAATTCCCTTTTTTTTGCGAATGAAAATGATCTTTACATTTAAAATACGCCAACAAATGATTTTCCAAGTAGAAAACATATAAAATTAGTAATTCAATAATTATTCAGTTAGAGACTGTCTCTGATAAAAGATCTGGCAATTAATATAATATTGAATTGTGAAGCGTGGGCTGTGACTGTATGGGGCTTACATATTGACGTTGTTGATAAAAAAATCTACACAAATATCCTTCAATATATTGAATGTTGAAGAAATAAAAACGAGCAAGAAACCCTTATAGAGAAATTGTGAGTATTCTACATTTTATATATAATTTTTGTTGTATAAAAAGGATCCAACGGCGAAACAGTCTCAAAATCGAGATAGGACCATTGGTTTTATTGCCACGAGGTTACGGCACAGAGGCAATACGGGCAAAAGTGAGGATGAAGGATGAAAAAAAAGGGCAGAATATTGCCAAAGAGCCTTGAAGCGAACATTATTTCATGTCATCGCTGGTGAAAATCGATAAAACTCACCCACCTTAAAGGAATATTAAAAAAAAAGAGAGCAAAAAATACGAATCAGTGGAAAATATAAAGGATCTTCCTTTGCTTTTCAAACAACATAATTATGGGGATTGTTGTGTCAATTAAAAATATCGGAAATCCTTCAAAGTGAAATATGCAGTTAGTATTTTTATTTGATTGTGTAGACGAAACCATTTTTGATCATTTCCATTTTACCAAATTAAAGTATGCAATTTGGAACATTTTCCATATATAATAAAGAACAAGGAGGGAAAACCTCTATCTAGCGCCGAGGGACTGGAAAATGCTTAGCCATGTGTAAATAAGTTTATTCACCATAGTGAAGTGGTTTTTGCGAAAATAGTAAGCAAATGTCTGTATATATGTCTGAAGTGTGCAAATGCAAAAGTTTCAAGTATATCGTCAACATCCTCTACACCCATTCATCACCATGTATAGAAAGTTTTTTTCTTTTTTACATAAAACCTGTGAAACTCAGAAAATTAGCTTTTTTGGTTTATTTTGATTTTTTTTATTTAAAAAATAATGGTAGTCATTATAAATCCGCAGTTCCAAAGTAAAATTATAGTATAATTTATTTAATAAAACCCCATCTAACAAAGTTTTTGGGAATAATGATCAATTAGCGCTTTTTGTCCAAAACCTTTGATAAAGGATTGTGCGTTACAAGGATATACCGCTTTCTGGAAGGAGTTACAAGGTCCTAAGTAAAATACAAGCCACGCCCTTTATGGAATTTGTATTTTTGTATAAACAACAAATTAAAAAAAAATCCCTAAAGAAAATAAAATCTGGAAAGAGTGCGGCGCAAATTATATAAAAATTAAGAATTATTTAATACAAAGATAACTGAAACTGAATTTTTAACAACGGATTAATAAAAGATAAAAGGACTAAACGCATTTGTTTGTCTTGGCTGTATCTCTTCCTTTAAAAATATGTGTAGAGGACGGTGGGGCAGTTCACGCAGCTGAACTTTTTTTCCAGATTCATTTACTAAACGAATATAAACAATATTGAAACTCACTCTGTTCTGGTAGTTTCTTCTCAGTCTTAACTCTTTCGTCTCCTTTGGGACTCTGGGTACCCATGGAAAAAAGAACTTTTTTTTGGACTCTTTAAAATCGATAAAAATCCGATTCTTGTGGATGATTACAAACTATAAGGATGTCAAAATCTAGAATATTTTTTGCAGGATCCCAATGAACTCCTGAGCTAAGATATTTTTGGTCAAAAATCGTGAATTTTCGATTTTCTGCTTCCTTGCAGATATTGTGACTTTTTTGATGAATAAGAAAAAACCTCTCGGGGACAATAAGTATGATAATAATTAACTAACAATTACAGATTGCATAAATTCGAAAAATATTTTTTTTCTTAAATTTAAAAAAAAAAACATGTTCAAACTTTTTGGGTACACTCGTCCCCAAAAATCTAGCTGAACGTCTAATGTAACGTTTCCCGAAAATTCCCGCCATTTGCTTTTTGACACCAACTTTATAACAAAATTCCAAGCGGGAGCGACATTTTTGCCAATATGGCCGATAATTTTGACATTTGGCAGCGCGGGAGATTGCTTTCAGGGAAGTTTTTCCTATTCTTCCAGATTTTGGTGAATTCTGATTGTCCAGGAAGTGTTTTTTTGGCTTTTGAGAAAGCTTAATGTGTCTACAATAACATCGTGTTGAAAGAAATGTGTTTTATAGTGTTATTGTGTGAAATATTTTGAGGAATCTTTTGACAATCAGGAATTTGGGGTCTTCTTGACCACTTCCTGGACATCCCACAAGATACTGGTCAATATATTCTTCTTGTTTTAGTGATCAACATTGTAAAGGAGTCATTTGACACGCAAAAATAATTCACAAAATTGATATTATTGTCTTTTGGAAAATTGAAGTTTGTCCAAGTTTCTATCTTTTGCGTTCTTTAGGGGACGAGAGTTCCCATGAGTTTTCCAATTTCCCAGAGGCGAAAAAAAATCTTTCTCTACAAAAGTATCATATTTGATCACTAAGACTTACAATAAAGTGAGTTTTACTGAAATTCGTTCGCTGGATATGTTGTGGTCCGGAAAGAGTTAATTATCTGAAAATATGCAGGATAATTCCTAAATATTTAATTATTTTTCGTCCTAAAAATCTTTATTTTCGTAAGTAATGTATGCGTGATTCTACCCAATCCTTCCCAACATCAATATAAGACGATAACACGATTTTTGATAACGGGGTGGGGCAAATATGTTACTATGTTTCTTCAGAAATAACGTTCACTTGTTTGTGTCTATTGTATTCATGTAATACATTTAATTGCTTACATACTTAACTCATTCCTTACCATAGTATTATACATCATACGCAAATTGAGTGATTTTAGATCATTTTGGGCAAGTGATATTCGAATTTCTGTCGACAATGGATTTTTAGTTCCTTTTAGTCCTTCAATTACTTCGAAAAAATAGGGGAAAATACCCTCCCTTCGAACGTTCATGCCTTCGAATAATGTGAATTTCTTTTATTTTTCCTAAAAGACTTACACATTAATTATAACGCAATTATTAGTAATTGATGATAAGCTAAATAATATTTAATAGAAATGTATAAGTCTTATAGGAAAAATAAAACAAAATTCACATTATTCGAAGGGATGAACATTCAAAGGGAGAGTACTTTCCCCTAGTTCGACAGAGATGGAAATACACTTGGTGTTCTTTTCTCAGTTTATCGAAAGCCATGCAAAATTTTTACTCAAAATGACGGACGGAAAATTCGACATCCCGTCAAATTTGTTAAAATTTACCTCCATCTTATTTCCTGATTTGAATTCTGGTTGCCAATTTACGTTCTTGGATAGTTACTCTATCTAAAATCTAAATCAATGGAGTTTTTATTAAATTAAATTAAAGAATTTGAATTCGGTAACCGTTAAGACGCCTGTTTAACAGCGGTTCCCAGCGCCCCATGAAGGATAATTTTTTTTCTCTTCAAAAAGAATCATCTATTAATCTGTAAGAAACTAATTCCAAAATATAAACATTCTTTCTAAAGTCTAGAACATTGACTGAGTGGGTTAACTAGTGCTACAATGCCGGTAATATACTCGTCAAAATTCAAGCCTGTTCATCGCTACATAATATTTATGGAGATTCGAAAAATTCTGTTAAAATGTTAATGTTTGTTTTTTTTTTAATACACTTTTTTGTAAGGGGCGTGGTCTGTTTTTGCAGTTATTAGGATTTTAACTGTACCCAGGATAGTATCGTAGAAGTGATTAGCTGGGATGGGGTTGTAATATCCCCATATTTAGCATAGAAAATTTAAAAATTCGAACTCCATAACGAATGTAACTTGAAGATTTGTTTTTGATTGGAAATTGCTCAGGAAGTCAAAAATTACCCTCCCAAACATTTATTGTTTTGTTAAGTCATAGCTTTGTATACTTGTACGAAATTCAATAAAATTCAACATAATTCTAAACTTGCCCAAATTGTGGGAATATTTAGATAGCTCTTTATAGAAAATTTGAAATTACATTTTGAAGCCATTCAGTTGAATTAGCTTCAATAATTAAAGTCATTTAATACCTTTCACTGAAATATTCCAACAATTATAAATGAAATGGAATGTTCAATTGCTCTTACTTTTCCTCCATTTCTTTACACAATGTTCGATTGGAAGAAAAGTTTGTGACCTGAAACCATTTGTACAATCTCTGAATTCAACTTGATCTCGAACTTTGAATTGCTGCTAAAACTTTGTTACTTTTAAAGTCACATACATATTTTAGAGTATAAGCATTTGTGTGTGTCTGTGTGTGAATAAGTTGTGATATATAGGGTGTCTTTTTGTATAAAGTATTTCATCCCTTTTCCCAAAAGGGTACCCCAGGCAGTTTCACAGAGGCATATTCCTCATCCATGAATGCATTACATCACCCTGAACACTAAGATATCAGCTTTTTTTTCTCACAAGATACGATAATAAAGTATTATCGTTGTCTAGATGGCACATGGCATGTAATAGAGAAGGGAAATGATTAAGTTTCGTCGAGTGAAGTATCTTATCTTACAAT
This sequence comes from Phlebotomus papatasi, assembly GCF_024763615.1. Lineage (NCBI taxonomy): Eukaryota > Metazoa > Arthropoda > Insecta > Diptera > Psychodidae > Phlebotomus > Phlebotomus papatasi. The sequence continues at coordinate 46,148,524 of NC_077223.1, forward strand.
GCATAATTTAGGCAATGTCGAAGACACTTTTTCTGCTTGACTTTTCTCTTTATTCGTGAAATAGGGAAATTGTTGGGTGTTATAAGTGAAAATGAGAGAAAGAAGGAGTCTGTCACCCCAATTGCTTGATATATTCAACTGAATCTTTATTCAGGTGAAAACACTTGACAACATTCTTTCTCGTTCGTTTGTGTATTTTTTTTGCATTTGTATGTAATATGTATATAATATTATATAATGTTTTTGTAGAACAATCTAAAACATCAACAATCTTCACAATGTTTATTTTATTCTTGTTGATTTTATTATATATATTGCAATTACTCTCGAGTATTCTTTAGAGCAGTGAGTCCACACAAACTTTCAATGTAAGACTTTTCAAAGAAAATCTCCGACTGACAATTCTTTATAACAGAAAAAACTTATGAATAAATATTGTAGTACTATAACAATTGTCTCCAATAATAGATATGATTTTAGCAAATCACAAATAGTCACAGATAAAAACGACAAATTGATAATTGTTAAATTTATTTACAGTTAAAACAAACATTTAATATTAATTTAATGGATGAATCGGGGGAATGATGAAAAGCAAAATAATTTTCCATTTTCCCCTTTATCGATTTTTTCTGTGAAAATTTATTTTTCTCTGATTTTTACCTTTTCGTTACTTTTTTTTATTTTAGAATTTTCCTTTCGGCAAAACTCTATCATTCTGACACTTCTTCACCATTTAAACCGCGCAATTTTGTGGGTTTTTCTTTAAAGTTCTTAGGTTTGGGGAAAATAAAATACACAATTTCAAAACCGCACGACACTTCAATGTCCACAAATGGTTGTAGAAAGTTTACAATGTGGAACGATTTTGAATTACTCCATCCACGCATTTCCAGCATTTTCTCCGGTTTTCCTAGTATCCTCTTCTGCAACTCGTGCATGCAAAGTTGAGCAAAAGTTTGTGAGCTGTGTGAAATGGTTAATAGGAAAGAAAAACACTTGTGTGCATGCAAGAGACGAAGCCACCCTTCACGAAAACTTACATAGTGGTAGGTGACACTAAATGACACCGTCGACAATCTGCCGTAGTTAATTAGTATGGTTAGTCTTTGGTCTCGGGGCAAGGGAGAAGAGGAAATGAACGAAAGCGCAGTCAGGAAGGAAAAAAAAACCATTTAATTCCCTACATCAAGAAGTATGGATATAAACCGTAAGATAGGAGTGAAAATCCGTGTAAAATGTGAAAAATCGTTTAAGCGCTCGATATCACGCGGTATTATATATAGAAGTATAAGAGCACAGTGGATGTCGCAAAATCTCTGCAACTTTGATAATATCGTACAAGAGATTTTCTTTTTCTTCAGAATTTCATTCTTTTATACTTGTTTGTTTCTTATGTACAAATCGACGAATTTTTTTTCATCTATTCGCAGAGAAAGTCAATTTCTTCTCTATTTGTATCTAGAAGTTGGTAAAACATTTGTGTTTATTGTTAATATGGCCCTTCAACCACTTTTCCGGATGTAATTTCTGAAGTTTCACAGACTCATTTCATGCTTGAGAAAAGGGTGTATATAAGTTTGTGATCAATAAAACAGAAAGAAACAGAATCAGGCAGGACTCAATTGAGCTTTTTCTCATTCCAGTTATTGGGATATGCACACCTTTAGGCAATATACGACACTACTATAGGGTGACCAGTTAGATCAAAGGTTCAAAGGATTTCAATCTCTTTTAGGTCAATTATGTAAATTTTATGGGCAAAACCAAATAAGAAAATACTCTTATTACGGAATAATTTTACTATTCGAATGTTTTTTCTTTTTAAAGTAAGGGTCAATGTGGAAATTTTCATCTCTTTGAACTTTTTAAACCTTATGAATTCAAAGAGCTTCAGTAAAGAAAATTACTAAGGTTTATTGAAGATAAGCTTTCACTGGAACTGAATTTGTTTGTCCTGAATTTTTGGGATTGATATAGCAGTAAGGGAAGGTGGGACAGTTTTTTTTTAACACTCATTTAAGTTTTAACATTCAAGTAAGTCCAGATAGTTTCTCTTGGGTATTAAATAGAAAATATTATATAAATCACATTTCTTTTATAATACTTTATTATCCCAAAATTCTATATTTTCGAAAACCATGCATGCCTTCAACTGCCTCACCCCCTTATCAGTATTAATCTAAAAGCAGTAGTGTTATATGTATAGACCCATAAAGAGTCTTTTTAATACTCGTAATTATTTTATTATAATTTTTTCCAATTTTCTTTTTCAAATCCGTCATAATGGTTTCTACACAATAGAGAAATTTATATCCGTATTTGGCGGTTTTTCCTATACACACGTAGGCAATTTGCTGTAATACAGATATAGACATAAATTTCTTTAGTGTTTTATATTATAAATAATTCAATAAATACCACTGAAAAACTTCATTTAACAGTTTAAAATTATTGCAAAACTAAAAATGAAGATAATAATTGTTTTTTAAAGTTTTTTTTTTAATCTTAACTCGTCAACGTATGTGGTGCAACTGTTATCAAAAATTGTATTGACAGAATTTTGTCATTTTCTACTATAGTAAAGGCCACTTTCGTTTTTGAAAAACATTTCACCCAATGTTTAGACGAATTTAGTGGTATAAAATATAATGATTTAACGGTCTTTTATTATATGGACGAAATATCCGTCTAGGCAACCTCTAAAATATATCGAAAATGAAAAAATCGTATTCCACGTTTCAGGGAAATCTCTAAAAATATGGTTTTTGAGGAAAATGGAAAGGATGGGGGGGGGGGAAATGAAGGTCACGGCGATGGGTTTTGTTGATCCGACTTAGAAGAAACTGGAGCAGTAGTAAACATGGGTTAGCTCTAAATATAATAATAATAATAATGATGGCACAACATTCCATTGAGGAACAAGGTCTTCCCGCAAGGGGATTTCTAGACATGCATTATTATTTTTTCTTGTACGGGATGAGATTGTCAGTCCCATGCCCGTGGAATCAAGTCCAGTGAAGCTCACTGGATGCAAGAAGTTCCTGGTGACCTAAAGGGGATTCGAACCCGGGACACTTGCATCATAGACCGGGTGCTCAACCACATGACCCATTGAGTGCCCCAAGACCTTCATAGCTTGATCATAAAACGGTCAAAACTGAGTACAAAATCCGCATAGCGCAAGCATAAAATAGTAAAATTTGTGCATAAAACCCGCACAACTTCAACATATACTTTCTAAATATACTGATTTTTATTTCTACACTACTTGGACTATGTAGACATTTCTTCAGTGGATTAGGATCCCTAATTCATATAGGTCTCGTCCTCTGAAATCTAATACCTAATTAAAAAAAAACATCGCAGTGTTTAACCTTCGGGCGATTTAATCTTCGGACAATACATTTTTTCTATATTAATGGACTTGATCTATGGCTCTTACCAGGAAATTTGAAGCATTGGACTATTATATTATAACATTATAATGAATCAGTTTAATTCAAAACGTGTTGAAAAAAATGAGGCGTTAGAAGCTTCAGTCGTCCAAAGGTAGCGCGCTTTTCTCTACCTTATGTACTCTACTACTGCTTTAGTTTACCCTGTAAGGGGGATTCTGGAAGTTCACAATTCACTATTTCTAACTGTTTGATCTCTAGATTTAATGACAGCTGAATCTACAGACGGATCAGTAGAATAAACTGCGTAACATCAATATTGCAACAGTAAATATCCAGAATTTTACCAAAATATGACTTTTGAGGGGTAAAGAATCCAAATATAACCAAACATCGAGGAATTCAATTTTCCAAAATAAAAAGCCTTTTAATTTTGCTACAAGTAATTTTGATAACACTGTGCAACACTTTATGTGTGTTTTTGATATTATTGATAAGAATTGTTAGAAGGTTCTTTAAGGATCTCAAATCTGAAATCCATTCGTATGCATTTGAAGATTTTCTATGTACTCCAAATTCAAAAGTTTATATTTTCGGTTCTAATGGCTCTGGCACACCTTTTAGATCGGTCAAATTTCATTAAATCAAAATTCACATCCCTTTCTTTCTTAAAAGTTTAGCATATGTCTATCCTACTCTTTCGCACTCTTCTTTTTCTTCTTTTGAACATCACACCAAATTGAATTTGGTTCAGTCCAATTTTAAGATCGAAAGAGTGGGATAGACTTATGCAAGTCTTTTAAGAAAGAAAGAGAAGTGAATTTTGATTTCATGAAATTTGACCGATCTAAAAGGTGTGCCGGAGTCATAATTATCCAATTTTAGTTATTTCGAACTTAAAAGACGTGAAATTTCATCACTAACAATGCTTATAAACACGACACGATGTAATTAAACTAAAAAGCTCAATATCTGCGTTTCTCTAGGTCTTTAAAATAGATGGACAGATTTTATTACATAATAATTTGTAAAACCATTTGCGTCTGCCACCGAATTACGAATACGGTCTTCACTATTAAAAGCCAACGTATTATGCTAAAAGACCAAAATATATGCATTTTCGCTTTTTTATTGTATGGGATTTCATAGTCTATTTTGTTGAAGTACCCTGTGCTTATATCGAGTCTGCACCGGTAGTTGACTTTTCTCCCAAATCCATGGCAAAACTCGCACAATTTTGGCTTGATTGGGAATGTGGAAGAGTTTCTGGGGGTACATATGGGTATTCGTTGAAACAGCTCAAAGGAATACTCATAGGGCCAGCAGGGCAGAGTTTGCGAATGAACTTTCATGCGTTTGAACTATCAACATTCAAAAGTGCTTTATTATTGTTGACTTTACGTAAAGCTATTGATTCAAACTGACTTATTGATTTTTATTGCTGTCTGGTTTTGAGCTTTCTAATTTGATACTTTTAGTTGACATTCTACTATTATTTACATTTCTATAATATTATCTCAGGGGTAAAATTTTTCTATCACAGTGAAAGAGAAGTATAAGAGTTAGTAATTATGAGGATCTAGTAAATTAAAATTCTATTTAGTGAGTCAGGCATAATAGAGGAATATTAAAAAGCTTTGCGGAGGGAAAAGGTGTAGAACCGTGAGAATCAGATGAGAATTAAGCAATTTTTGGAAGAATGTTATTAATTATATGATGGGTTATCTAAAGTGGTAGTCATTGTTCCGAAAAGTTGTTTTAATTGAGTGAATGTGAGGTTTCGTGGGTGGTTTTGGTTAATTTAACGTTTAACAAGAGTGTATTTCTGGAAGAATTTATATGTGTGTTTTGGATGTCTATCTTTAGATTTTCGTATGAAGTGAATTCATAATGGTTTTGGGTGGGAAAAATTGGTTCAATATCAATCATTTTGATTATTTTTTGTCTAATATCCTCTTCTAAGGAAGTAAACTCACTAAAATCGAAGATATAAATAAATAAGTTTTCAATTTTTTTTATAAGAGTATAGTGCAAATTTAATATATTATTTATATCGTCATTCCGATGAAGTTGAAGTTATTAATATCTGATGGTATCTCATGATGACTTTTACAACATGTTATAGACGTAACGTTGGTGGCTAAAATTAAATGATATTCAAATTTAAAATAAATATAGCAGTATAAGTGTGAATGAGTGAAATTTTGCGTATTTACCAATTCGATGAAAAGAAGAATTACAGAACTCACAGGCTGAAATAACTAAAACTGAATTATTATAAGAAATAATTTATATTTTTTCTTTGTATAAAAACATTGTATTTATTCATTCATTTTCGTACCATCATGTTAAATTATTTGGATAGTGATGTAGGCAATAAAATATTTAAATTTAAATGTTACCATATGTTTATTAAATGACGCTCTCATTTAACATTAATTGTGATGATACATTTCATGGTATTTTCTCATGTCAAAAATCGATTTTGAGCTCATATCTAAATATGAGTGTCAAAACGTGTACTGTACATACAAAATTTAGGCCCGATCTGACAAGAACTGATTTTACTTTGGACGGACCATGGAAACTTGTGGTGTACTTAAGTGTAATTGGTAAGAGCTTTCGGTTCTTGGACAGTGAGATCTCTGGCTCGACTGTTGCAGTTGTGAGTTGTTGTCTCATTCGGTGCAAAACTTTATAAATTGAATAATGCAGAAAATGGTCTAAATGACCCGGTATTTCAAAATAAATAAATATAATAGTAGGGGAGACCGGGGAGGTTGGGACACTTTTTCATGTTTTGACTTTGAGACAGTATTCCAAAAAATCACGATAGTGTATTACAATTTTATGCGGTCAATAGGATACTTATGGATATTGACTTTATAAAAAGTACTCGATAGAATTTGGCAAATAACTGAGTTTTCTTGGAGAAGATAAAACATTTAATTTGACGCTTTGTCCCAAACCTCCCCGATGTGGGGCAGTATGGGACAAAAAAGGGGATGTTTGGGACGCGCTTTTTCTTGCATAATTTGTATTATTGGAGCACGTTAATTAATTTTAAGTACTAAATTAAAAATATTTCTGATAGAAATAAAAATGTTTAATCTTTTTTTTCATTCTTAGAAATTAATATCAATTTAATTTGTACAGTAGAGTCATTTATTGTCAATCAATTATTTAAAGTATTTTCTTCTTATTTTCCATCTACCTTTCTTTCGTTTTTTATTCTAAGTATTGCAATTATGATCATCAAATTCCTCACACGAGTAGATTTTCTTGTAACTGTAAATTTTGAACTTACTGACGGATTCCTGTTTGATTTTACGACAACTCCATAGTACATGGTTTGTTCTTATTAGGTGAGATTCTTAACAATCTCACCTACTATAATCCTAACAAAATTTCATGTCCTCCGATCGCGCTCAAACTTGGCCAAAATGTGTTTCGCCACTTCCTGATCACGAATATATGGGGGGCTAAGTCACGTTCCCGGCCGGCCGGCCGGCCGGCCGGCCGTCCGGCCGCTCTTTGGAGCTTAATAGCTCCTAAACTAAAAGAGATATCGACTTGCGGTTTTCGGCAAAGGTTAAATATCGTATGAAAATTGCAACATGGTGCATTGACCCCCCACCCCCCACCCCTCCTTCCGCCATTTTGAAGACCCCCCTTTTTTTGTTTTCTCAATAGCTCCGGCCCTATGGCATCGAGCGGGCTCAAATTTTAGTATGTTATAGCTGGGCCTTAGAGCTTTCCATCAATACCAAACTTAAGATCCCCCGACCCCCCTGACCCGAGCTATAAGGGTCCAAAAAAAATTTCTTAAAATGGCCATAACTCCGGTCCTAATCGTCAGAATTTAAAAAGTGAGGGCTTTTTGGAAAGCTCTCGTGAAATTCCACTTCCTCTTCTAACATCGCAAGTTCATAAAACCACCGCTAGGGGCGCTATTATTAAAAAGAAAATTTTTAAATCTTAAAAGTTAAATAACTCAAAAATTCCTTATGCAATCGGGCTGAAATTTTAGTATGTTGTATCCGTTGATTATACCTATCAAACAAAAAAAACCTTAAGTCGATCCATAACCCCTGACCCGAGCTATAAGGGGTCAAAGTTCGAACATTGACCGGCCTCTATCTCCGGTTCTAATTAACATATCGACATAAAATTTACCTTTTTGGTTTCGTCTCGATGAGCACTTTCAGATGGAAGTTCAAAAAGTCACTACAGGTGGCGCTGTGATAGCGTCAAAATTCATCGAAATTCAAAGTCACTTTTCTCAAAAACGGCATTGTGCAAGTTAATGAAATTTTAGTATGTTGTAGTCCAGTCTAGGACGTTTCCAAAATGGTGCGTATGTGCGCTGTGGTTTCAATAGAACCGGAGATATGAGGGGTCAAAGTTCACAAAATTTAAAAAATCATATCTCCGGTTCTATGTGACCGATTTTGATGAATGAGGGCTTAAACGAAAGATCTCACCAAATACTACAACTTTCTAGAACATTTGAACTTTGTGGGACCAACACCAGGGGCGCCACAGTCGAAAAACCAATTTCAATATCACATAACCTCAATTATCTCGCCTGTCGCTAAACCGATTTTGATGATTACTTCGACATAATTGTAGAGCACATTTGTCTCTACATTTCGTCCATACATCATTTTCCACTCAGACTAAGCTATCACTCACATTTTGCCGTTTAAGTGTGAAAAAATTGATTTTCCCATAATAACGCTTTGAAATCACTCAGATGCCAATTTGACTGCCTCTACTCCACCAAGACACTTAAAATAGGGTTTTAAATGGAAAGTCCCACAAAAGACAACAATTCTTTGATATAGTTGAAGTTCAACAAATGACTACTTGGGGAACTCTGGATGAAAAAACGAGTTAAGAAACAAAAAACCTCGATTATCTTGACTTCTGAGTAATCGATGAGATCATGTTCTATGGAAAAATTATAGAGAACATTCTGGTCTACATTTCACCCATATATCACTTTTCTGTCAGTTCATCCAAATCCTTGATATTTTGGTTTAAATACAAAATTTGTATAATTTCACGAATTTTATTCAAGATAACTGAATGGCGTCTCCCAACTTCAGCTCCAAATCGAATTTGCATGCACTCCGAGTTAGCTCACGTTAAGAATCTCACCTACATAAGCCGGTTAGGATTATCTGTCCATTTCTCTGAATAAGCTCTCGTCTAGTCTTTTCTCGAGAACTTGTGAGAATTTTAGAGGATATTGCTAGAGAAATTTTCGAGAAAATACTTTTTAACGGGATTGAGTAAAGGTCGAATATCCTTTGAAGAATAAATTATTGATTCCCAAGACATCGATGATTTAATTGTCCCTGTAAACAACTGTTCAACTGGTAAAGTTTGCACAAGATGAAGATTTCCAGTGGAAACTGGGAATTACTCTCCATTTTGACAATAAAAAATTGCACGCTACCTATATTCTTGGCGAAAATCAACGTCCCATTCATCCCCTTTCATGTGTCCCAAACATCCCCGCAGGTAGTTTTGGTATTTAAAACCTTTAAGTTAAAAACAAGAGCGTATAATCTCTGAAACTTTTATAAAAATATGTTCCCAGATTACACTGCTACCTAATGAGATAAAAAAGTTTTGATTATATATCGCTGATATAAAATACAAAGAGCAAAACTGAGAAATCAAAAAGTACAATTTTTAAGAAAGTATTCATAGAATTAAAACAATGAAACTGAGGATACCCATTTTTTTTAGTCAAGATACATGTTAATATTGCCTACGATTGAGTAGTGGTTATTATTTCAAAAATTAATGAAAAAATCGCTTTGTCCCACACTACCCCTGTCCCAAACCTCCCCGGTCCCTACTTTGCTTAAAGATTCTGTTCAAGATTTTTTTTAACCATTAAAACCAAGAATTTCTAAATCTAAATTTAAAGTTAGAAAATTAATATTAGAAACGAATACATGATTTGATTACTAAAACATTGTGGATGAACACCAAAGGAATTCGAAAATAATTTTATTAAAATAAAAATGTACCTATTGAAAACAGAAATAAAAAAAATAAAAATTAAAAAAACTGTTAAAGTCAAAATAAATTAACTGATAAAATGGATTGTTTTTTTTCTGTAAAATAATTAGTCGGGAATATTTATTCATGTTTATTTACCCACATTGCTCTTGTTTGGACATGACGTTTGACAAGACTGATTAAAAAATGTAAAATTGAACAAAAAACAACAATTACCAAATTTCACAATATAATTTGGATATAAAAGTAAACAATAAAGTTGGGAAGTTGAATATTATGTTTCTTTCACTGAAATAGATATTTAAATTGTACACATTCAATGCATTTCATTTCATTTTTGTCAATTATTCCAATTGTAAATTATTTTGTACATACATTTTAGTTTCTGGTTACCATCCAATTTGGGTTAATTGCACTTGTTACAGAAATAAATATTTTGTGGATATTATGAAAAAAAAAAGCAACGAGTGTGGCTGATATGGGGATGAACGAATGCAAACACAAGTATTCATAGAACATAATGCTTCTCTTCATTATTAACAATTAAATTTACGCCTCTGGACATCAGCCCGTGCGCACTTAAGTTCCTTCCATTCCATGCAAAACAGACACTCATCCCATTTTGTTAATTATATATGTGTGCCATCCAGGAATAACTAAATGTTGGGTGAATGCCTCCCCTTTGTCACTGATTCTGTTTCATTCTCGCCAATTTGCCATATATAGTGGCACACGATAAATTGGGTGACACCCCACATCGTTTGGGATTTCTCTTGAGCATTTAAAGTGGATTACAGATGGAGGGCCTGGAGAGTGGAATATGGAAAAATTTGGTGGGGCTAATTAACATTAAAACTAAAACAAAGCATCACATGTCTTCAGGCAACTATACCATTGCTCAATTGAATTTGTGTTATTCACGAAAGTGTTGGCACTGACCCCTAGAATGTTGAATTTTTTGGCGCATAAATTTCATTAACCGCCTCACCCATATTTTACGTTATATAATCATTCTCTTTTTCTCACAATATTCGCGTGTGATAAATCGATAGGAGGAAAAATGACTTTTTCCCCGGTTTTCCCGCATGTGACACCGTGACATCCACTGACGCATATATTTTCGGGTGGCCTTTTGACATTGCTCCTGGGTGGGAAGCACAACAAATGCCAAAAGGTAGAGAAATGAACGAAATGTCCAATGGTGCGGAAGATTTCTTAGCTACTTTAGCGCCTATTTCCCACACCCATAGACCTATGAGACAAATGGATGGATATGGATGTCGCTTTCAATGATCGAAAAGCTTCCTGTGGAAAGGAGGGCTCTTTAAGGATAAATTTATATATGAGTTTGCCTGGTTCAAATACAAAAGGGAAAAACGATTGGCGGCTGTGTAATCAATCCCTGTCGATGCATATAACACCTACCTCATCCTTTTGAAAGTTCGAACCGTATTATGTACAGCACACAAGAGAAGTATTATTAAAATCCATTTTTTTTCAGTACAGAGTACAGTAATATTGAAATCACTGCTGTTTCGTATTATTACTGATAGGTGATTTTTTGAGAGATAAATTCATTGTTGTTACCCATACGGTTAACCGGTTAACCTATTAAAAGAATAATAATGGATACAATATTCCATAGAGAAACTAGGCTTTTCCGTAACCGTAAGTTAGGGACGCATTATTATTTTTATAGGGCGAAAGTAGCATGCTGCATCCAAATGCTCTGTAGCATTTGGAATACGAAATTCGAACACTTGTCCATATCGAAAAACGAAGATTAATGTAAAAACTTTATATTAATTAGATTTTATTGGATGCGTTAAATAAATTTCAACATTTTTATAAAAGTGTGATGGGAAATACATTTATCGTCTGTGACCTGCTTTTCCCATCACTAGACCAAATATTTTATTTTTTCCAAATAATAATAATTGGGTATAGATATAAAATTTGCAGTATTGTTAATATTCTCCTTAGAGGAAGAAGATAATTATTTTAAAATTTTGCAGCGACATATTTTAATGAAGCCATCAGAAAGCTATTGTGCGTCATAAAACTTTTAGTGGTAGAAATTTGTATTTTTGCTGAAGAATTTTGCAAACCTGTTACCGCATTTTGATCTCTTAATGAATAAAGTGTGTGTTGATAATCAATTGATAAAAATATTTAATATCTTTAATAGAATTTGGGAATGGCGAAAAGGGGATAATTTCTTAGAGATATCTTTCCACTGTTTCCACCATTCCATTTTAATAATTTGCTCACTCAATTGTAAGATATTTTTTAAGTCTTAAGGTATTCCGGAAGTAGTAGGGAAAAGGGGGGACTGGGGCAAAAAGTCACAAATTGAAAATTTGAATAATTCAATATCTTCCAAGATAAAAGAGATAGCGGCTTAATAGATGGCCGCCATAGACCTTCTTCAGAGTCGTAAGTTTCTTAGAATTCGAACAAGGAATTCAGAAAATAAAAAAATATTGAAATTTTTAGCCCTATTTTTGAAATATTTTCCTTACAGCAGATATCAATTTTGACCTACTTATTTTCCAAAATTGATGCACTGGTAAATATTTTCTAAATGATTTGGATTCTTTGAATACAAAACCACTATCTATTTTAGAATTTTACAAAGATTCTTTTCTCCAGAAATCCTTTTATTAAAAATGACCACTTGGGGTAAAAAGTAACAAAAGGTATGGAGCAAAAAGTAACAAAGACCGAAGCAATTTCTGATGTCTCACGGTGAGAAGAAACGTCATTTCCATATGTCGCCGCTTTTTATTTGCATTGGTCAAACGATTAGCAGTTTCTTGTGTGTTTTTTTCTAAAATAGCTTGAAAAGCGCTTTTCTCGTTCAGATAGAGAAAACTGTGTTTTAAAAAGGTGTAGAAGAATAAATGTCCTATGAAAATATGTCACCTAGCTATTTTTTTTTAAATTTACGAAAGCCCGTAGTAAAGCAAATCAAAATTTGATAATATCCCATACCTGGTACTATTTGCCCCAGCATTTTTGAGAATAGTCACAAAATTACCTTTTAGAAAATAGCTCGATAAATACATTTTCTTACAAAATAGAGGAAAATGACTTTCTCAAAGTTGTAGAGCAGTAAATTTCCTATAAAATTGGACTAATTAGAAATTTCTGGGTCGCTAGGGTGGCTTGATAAAAAATAAAATATCCGTTTTGTGACTTTTTGCCCCAGTCCCCCCTATGGAATATTTATTATAAAATAAATTGTTTAAGAATAACCTTGCTTAGGCAAAAGCTCCTTTTTCTCTTTTGTTTACTATAATAGAGCCTTATCGTGCTATTATATGCGAAACCCTTTAATTAATTAGAAAATGCATTTACAAAAGCTCGTGTTAAGTAAATATACATGTTATAGTTTTGACGTTCATTAAAATTTTGCTGTTTATATACTCATTTTGTAAAAGATAATATTGCAAGCTACTCATTATTGAAATTGAATGGGATATAATTGATGAGAGTAGATGAATGGAATAATAATTCACAATAATACAAAATGCAATATTAATTCCGTAAATTGTTATTTCTGTTAGGATGTAGCTTTAGTGTAAGAATAATCTTCATAATTGCGCATAATATGTCTTTAATTGAGAAATGAGGTGAATTTTATTTGTGAAGAACAAGAGAAGAGACAAGATGAAAGAAAATCTTCCGGTTGGGAAAGTTTCTCATTGTGGGTGCTAACAATTCGTCTCTCTTCAATATCGTTTGTATTCATTCATGTATGCCAATGCTACGAAGAAAGTGTAAAAGTGAGTGAAAGACATCAGGGGAAGAAAGACTGGGATTTGTGTGAATGTCGTCGTCTAATGAAGTAATTTAGCAAAATTGGTGGGTAATTTTCATTTTGCCAAAAGGGATAACCCTGAGAAATTGGTATATACCTTTATTCAGCATTCCGCATTTGAATATAACATTGAAAGGGGAGAATGGATGATAACTTCTTAGCATGAGTCCGTTAAGAAATTTCCAACTTCTGTATGTTCCTTTTATATCATTTCTGATTTTATTACTTTTACTTTTTGAAGAAATTCCATTCTCACAAAAAATATATTATTGAAATGACAAAATTCGATAGTGTGATATCTTCGTTCTGTAAAACCAAACGTTTGTGGTTTTACTGTGACTTTAAGGTTCAGTCAATTTTCAGAGAGCATTGTTACAATAAGTTTTAAATGCACTCAGTAAACTAGATACATTTTATTCAGAATCATTTTTTATAATGTCTTATCTCAATTGCACTCATACATGTCTTTCTTGCAATTATGACCAAGTTTCCATAGTTTTTAAAAATGGTTTTAGTTATTCGAATTTACGATCTTAATTATTTAAATAAAATTTAGGTTGTAGTTATAGTAGAAGACAATATATTTTTAATAATATTTGAGAATTATTTAATTTTGTATTTGATCATTTGTTCCTTATTGCTAGTTTTCGGAATTTCTTATCTTTGAAGGACATGTTGTATTTTAAGGAAATTTTTCCCTTCATAACTCGGGCCAAGATATCGAGTAAGTGTGCCAAATTTCGGCATAGTTGCATGCAAGCGCCAAGGCCTCAAGTTTTAAATGCAATATTATTAATACAAATTGAATATTTTTATTACTACTTCTTAAGGAGTGTTGCTTGGAACCTCGTAGACAGTTTATCGTCTTTATTTACTCCAAAATCATTCTTAATACATTTTAAAATAAATAAAAATGTTGACATAGCTTTGGTGCCTTATTTCGACCACCTTCATTCTCATTGTTCTTTGCCCATTGGGAATTCTTCAAATGTCTTTTTCGCGTCATCTTGTTTGTCGAAGCTACATTTTTTTGTTATTCTTTTGCATTGTATAATCTCTAGAGTATGTAAAGACCAAAAATTCAAGAAAATTCGAGGAACAAAAAATGTGGCCGGAATTGCAAGCTGGCCGGAATTTGGCACACTTACCCTATCTGGATATAATATACTAAATTAGAACAGATTAATCCACGTCAGGGGATTTGGTAGGTGGACAGATAAAACTTGCAATATATTTACATCATTCACTTAACATTTAACATTTTTTAAAAGCCAAATGGTGCTTTTTCATTCACTCTGTAGATGAGCTTTTGCATAAGGCGAGTCAGTTAGAAGGCCAGAGAAGTCCATTTTTATGTATATTAATTTAAAAAAAGTGATTTATATATTATATATATTTAAACGTAAATTTTTCCAATGTTTTCGTTTTTCTTTCACTTCATTTTCTGTAACAGTCTCCACATTTGAATTGAATTCGTTTAGGTAAGTCAGAGTATTGTGTGCATTTTGATTAAAAAAAGAAATTAAATGAATTCCGCGTTATTTTGACATTAAAATGCCCATTTATTTATTTTCATGATGTGCTAAGCAGAGATGTTATTTAAGCGGAAGGGGAGCTTAGTTTCTCCACGCAATCACTCACTCTGAAAGTTCTTGCCTCACGTTATTTAGTTTTGTTGTCTCTAATTAAAGCACATGCCACTGGTCACAGAGATTTCACGGGTTGCTCTTGGTAAAATCGTTGGACGACGCATATGGAATTAGTTAGATTATCTGAAATCCCTCTACCTCGAGGATGAATTTCCTACCAACACTCCCACAGAATATTACTTGGTTCTATACAATCCAGAAGTGGGGCAAGAGCATTTTAGGTCACAACAACATCATGACATATGTATATCTATCCTATTATGCCACATATAGTTCTAATCCGGATTCAATATCTAATTTCGAGCAATCGTGGTCACGGCCAGCAAAGAATGAATCCAAAGTTACTGCTTAATTATTAACATGGCACTTTCATTGCTTGATTCTCTATAGAAGAAGTTTTTCCTTCTGACCATTACATACAATTGTTCTTGTTTCGTATCAGGAAATTGCTTCACATGAAATATTTATTTAACATTGAGAATATGAGGTGATTTATGTATGTATAAATATGTTTTTTTTTCTTACAATTTTATGATGAATTAAAATTTGAACATATCATAAACTATTTATTATTCATCTTATCGAGACACCTTTAAAAATTTAAACTTGTCTTTAACAAAAAAGGTCATGTCAATTGCATTTAAAAGATCGGTAACTCCAGGGAGAAGGGATCATTGGACAAGTATACAAATGTGAGCTGGTTTATACATTCCCACGGTTCCTACACTGTGAGAGAAATTCGAAAAACTTAAAATAACATTCCGGAAATGTTAATTTTACCCTGCAGTATTGATTCGAAATCGGTGTAAATACTATGCTTTTTAGGTGTATTAGGGGTTAAAGTTACTCTTTTTCATGTAATTTGTACCCTCAAAAAGGTGTAAAATTAACATTAAAAATGTTGATATATTTTTACACCTAAAAAGTGTTAAAATTATGAGGAAAAAAGGTTAATCGCACCCCGGTTTTTTCTCAGTGTACTATCACAAGGGGCACAAGTATAATATCACCATCCAAAAATCCCACTTTTCGACTGCATCGCCATCGCTCCTCAAACGATTAAGCGCTCTCCATGTTTTCCTAAGTAAGATAAACTAAAACCTATTTAGAGAGAAAGAAAATTATTTTGAGAAGAACCCTTTAGAATGAGGTTCCCATTGATTTTGAATCTACAAATCACTCTAATTTTCTACTGAATGAAACATTAGCCAAACGTTTTCCTATAAAATAGAGATTTATCTCTATCAGATATTGATTTCTTAGTCTGTGCTTCCGTACATTAATATACATTATTGCATTATGTTGATATAAGTCTCTATACTTAATACACAAATCAATGGTGTTCATTCTCACAGTGTTAGTTCACGATATATTCAATTGCTAGAAGTATGCATGCAGCCTTCAGCATGATTTGTCATAATGTTATCAAATGATTTGAAATTCGTAAATGTTAGTTGCATTGCTGGTGTTTTGCTGAGTTATTTGCGTATTTGCATGGGTGTGCGGTATATGATTGCGATGTGGAAAGCATATTTCAGTGAATTTAGTATACAAAAATTGAGTATATTAATAAGGTTTTACATACATGACATAATCTTCAGTGGTAAAAAGTGTATAATAAAAAAAAGAAATTTCTTCTATTAAGCTATTGAAATTTGATGAAAAAAATATTATTTAAATTGCCTTTTCGCTCAATTAATTGCCTAATGGTCCTTTCGAGGCTTTAACCATTTTTCAAGCACATTCAGATAAAATTTATACACATTTGCTGAATGGAAATTTTCAGCCTATTTGTCAAATTGATGATTTCGGCTTTTTTTGTTTTGTTGAAAAAGAAGTAGTTTTTGGTATCATGTCAAAATCTGCCACACATACAATTTTTATAAATTTTGCGCTTGGAAGCTTTTGCTGATGGTGGAAGAAAAATTTGCCTATGCTATAATGATGAATAACTTTGAACATAATCAATTAAAGTGAATGATTTTCATTAGATTTATCCTCTTTGTGATGGTACATATTTGACGAAAGTAAATTTACCTGTACTGTATTTTATCACATGAAGAATTTTAATTATAAAACTCCTTGACAAGTTTCACGCATAGCAATGGAGAGGAAAGAATTTTCATTTTGGAGGTAGGGAGAGAGTGGTGGAATGTCTTGAGTTTTTCACAAATATACTTCGTAGCACGAAATTCACTAGACTGTAACATACAGAGACGCGTTCCAATTAAATAGTCGTATAATATGTATTTATGGTATACTTCTTTGATGTAGCAATAATTTCAGTCTTAATTATTGTTTATTGTGGAGCAGTTAAAATGCAATTTATAAGCATTCTTTGGTTAACACGGAGGGCTCTTAAAAGATGTAATTTGACTGAGATTTATTAATGCAAAAATTCACATGAATATCGTCGTTTGAACCAGCAATTGTTGTAACTTCTTCATCACCTATATAGGTGGTATATCAGGAATTTTTGTAACAATATGGAAATGCACAGACTATAAAAAATGCTCATTTATGCCTAGCGCACAATAACTTTTGTTTGTAAACATGTTTTCAAAATTTTCTATAAGAGTGAACGAGATGACTAGATCTAGATTTCATACACTCTCACTGAAATGTCAAAAACGTGTTTACAAAACAAATCAATTGCTGATCCAAGCGATGACATAATATTTAGAATTATGATTTACAATTGATAAGAGAGGACTTATGCCCAACGCACAATAACTTTTGTTTACTAACATGTTTTTGACATTTCAATCAGAGTGAGTAAGATCTATGTCTAGCCATCTCGCTCACTCCTATAGAAAATTTTGAAAACATGTTTACAAACAAAAGTTATTGTGCTTTGGACATTACTCGGAACTAAATCAAGTTAATATTTTACTGACCAAATTTTATTTGTTTTTCGGTTGACGGATGTTAATATTCTCCCCAAGGAAATGTTCATGTTTTTTTGTGAAAAAGAAAAATGCAAAGTGACACAAATTTTATTTTTATGGAAATCTGATTTTTGGCCACTCGATGTGTTGCATATACGCAAGAGTAAAACATGAGCTTCATATAAATGATTTTCCAAAAAATTAATATGGGCTTGGAAAATCGCGCTAAATGCAAAACTATTAAAAATGTTTACAACTACACCAGTTTCCTTTAATACGTAACACGTAACTCATTATCCTTTCCTTACAAAATAAAGGATTTTAGTTAAAAAGCTTTGCAATCTATCACCTGGCAAAAAAAGCTTAACCCTTTAACCCTTTAAGGACGAGAAGATTTCCGCTGAGCGAAATTCAATGAAATCAATTTTCCCTCGATATTTTAGCCTAAATAACAGATTTTTGGTTAGAAAAAAATTTTTCTATCCCTAGAAGTCCTGGAAAACTATGGGTCATATATTACCCAATCGTCCATAGAGATAAAAATGCACAGAATTTTCCAGACGACTAGTTTACTCGTTTGCTCTGTTATTTTTGTAGGAGGAATAACTTGAGTATATTTGTGATAATAAAAAGAATTATTTAGAGTACGAGTAAAAATTAAAACGATCAAAAATTAAATTAAAAAAATTTTTAGTCTCAAAGAATCTTGAAGAGTGGTACACAAAAACAATAATTTTTATCATAAAAATGTATTAATGTTTACTTCATTTTTTATTTTTATGATATTAATCAAAACAATTTCGTGTACTGGTAATACAGAGATAAATGTCGCATGCCTCACAAATACTGATGATATTATATGAATAATTGACTATTTTGCGCACACATAAATAAAAACATGAAACATTCTGACCTCAAAACTTGGAAAATCCATTCGGTATTTTTTTTTACCTTTATGGACGATTGGGTCATATATGACCCATGAAAATTATAAAGCTTTCCTGAAAATACCAATAAATTATAATTTTTACTTTGTTGAATAATATTATGTATAGTTATTACAATTTCTAGTTCCAAGAGGTTTTTCCTTAAAAAAAAATTGAAATATTAAAAATATTAAAATTCAAGCACCAACGTTAAAATTTGAAAATTCGTTATTTTTGAGCTCAAATATTTTTTATGTAGCAAATAGCTGGAGATTTGCAAAAAATATTCTAGATTCCTACATCTTTCTACTTTGTGATTAGGTACAAACATTAGAAAGAAATAACTTCAGGTAGTCAGGAAAAATTATTTTGGGTCACGGGTGACCCAGTCGTCCTTAAAGGGTTAAGAGCGAGAGGGTAAAAAATTTGGTGGTTATAAAAAATCACTTTTCTGACGAGCAAAACATAGCTTTGTACGGTGTTACTTAAGAAGGCTGCTGTACAAGGAACACCGGTGTTCCAATCATCCTTAAAGGGTTAGAGTACCTTAATTAAAAAAAATAGGGGAGACTGGGGCAAAAAGTCACAAATCGAAAAATTCAAAATTCAATATCTTCCAAGGCAAAAGAGAAAGCGGCTTAATTTTTTTTCTATAGATAGCCTCCATAGACCTTCTTCAATGTTGTAAATTTCTTAGAATTCGAACAAGGAATACAGAAAATAAAAAATATCGAAATTTTTAGTCCTATTTTTGAAATATTTTCCTTGCAGAAGATAACAATTATTACCTACTTATTTTCCAAAATTGATGCACTGGTGAATGTTTTCTAAATAATTTGGATTTCTTGAATACGAATCCGCTATCTATTTTAGAATTTCACAAAGGTTCTTTTCTCCAGAAATCCCTTTATTAAAAATGGCCACTTGGGGTAAAAAGTAACAAAAGGTATAGAGCAAAAAGTAACAAAAGGAGAAGCAATTTCTGATGTCTCACGGCGAAAAGAAACGTCATTATCATGTCTTGCCGCTTGTTGTTTGCATTGGTCAAACGATTTGCAGTCTCTTGTATGTTTTTTCTAAAATAGCTTGAAAAGCGGTTTTTTCGTTTTCTCACTTTTCTCGCAGAGAAAACGGTGTTTTACAAAGGTGTAGATGAATAAATTTTCTATGAAAATATGTCCTCTAGGTATTTTTTCAAATTTACGGAAGCCTGTAATGAAGCGAATCAAAATATGATAATACTCAATGTCTGGTACTATTTGCCCCAGCATTTTTCAGAATGGTCACAAAATTACCTTTTAGAAATCGGCTTGATAAACGTGTTTCCTTACAAAATAGAGGTTTATTATTTTCACAAAGTTGTAGAGCGGTAAATTTCCTATAAAACTGCGTTGATTAGGAATTTTTGAAGCGATCGAGTAGCTTGTAAAAAAATAAAATATCCGTTTTGTGACTTTTTGCCCCAGTCTCCCCTACTGTCTATATTATAGAATGCATAATTTTGAAGTTCACTGTTTTCTTCCAGGCAAAAATCTAGTTCACATTCATGCTCGTAATACCCATAAATTTTTTCCAGGAAAATTGCACTGAAATATTGGGCAAGATATTGAAATGCATGTGGAGACACAATTCTGCTGATATTTCATATTTTCACTCCCCCCCATTTGACTGTTGTTAGGGAATTCCTTTGAGGTTCTTTTTCATTGAGAAAAGTGTGTAGCTGATGGAGCTTTTTTGAGGTCTGTGTCACGCGCGCGCGTGCCCCAAATGTATAAGGGATGAACGTCATCCCTTCCTGGGTGGCATGGGTTCATCATCCTGCGCTGTGGATCTATGCTCCACCAAGTGGAGCTTTCAGTACGCATCTGACTGTAGCTGAAGGCACGCGAATGCAGGAGAAATTCCATTTTAGCGGTTTGGTTTGGACTTGGTCATTTGGCGGGTGTTATTTAACAATTTGCTTATGTATTACTCTCGTCTGTTCTTCGTGAGACTGCTGTCGTCATCATTCCGTCGCGAAGTTGTGCTGAGGTGACTCCAACGATAGTTGCTTGTGCAACTCTCCAACTGACGCGATTCAGTTGTAAATTGAACACCGTCGATTGTGTTTCAGTGCTCACTTCTTTACCGTATTCGGTCGGTTTTTTTATTGGCCTGAAATTACTTGACAGGGACGAGGTGGAAATATTTTATTTATTTATTTATTTGGTGAAGAATTTCTCAATCGTCGTTGCCATTAGAACGTTTTCCGACAGTGATAAGGTTTCCTTGTGACCAGCACTTTAAAGACATTCCTTCATCTGGTGGGTAGTATTAGAGTGACACTAATATAGTTCTTGGTGCTATTTGTCATCCCGGAGACGTGTGGGATATCGCCTGAGGAAGAAGTGCGAAATAAGTGAAAATCTTCAAAAAGTGTGCAACATTCCACAGTGTATTGGTCAACATAATCAGTGTCCCCGAAGATTGTGAGTTGTTGCTCTGGAACTGTCTTATCACTTCATGGTTGTGTATTGAGTGCGATAAATGAGGAAATAAGATTTTTCAGCTTCTGAGAAAGTAAAATTTATCAGTTGCGACAGTATTTGATATAATCCCATGTTAAGCTGCTCTAAAGACACTCTTTCCTCATTTATCAATTGTGAGCTAAAAAGAAAACCAGTGAATAATACATTCTTTCCTCATTTAAGAAAGAATTCTGGGAAAGAGAATAAAAATTCGACAGGAGGCTATTCTGTTAAAAAAGAAAAAAAGAATATTATTGAGTCAAGAAAGAAGTAAAAGTGAAAGGAAAAGAAATAAAATTAGAATAGAAATAAACACCAAGTGTTCGATATTCAGATGGAGTTTTGAATAGGCAATGTGCGAGTGTCTATAATAAAATAAAAAGTGATTCATCGGAGGAATAAATTTCGTGGGAATTAATTAAAAATTCAATCGGTCAGATTGTGTATGTATGTGTGTATATGTGTGTTGTATATATCTTAACTAGGTATCACAATAGAGCATTTGAGTCACTGTATGTAATCGCGAGTTACAAGAAAATCGACCTATGAGTACGACTATTTCGTTTATGGTGAAGTTACACGGTGTCTTTCGCAGAAAAACACTTCACCGTTCATGAGGTCATTGTTCAGTGAACTCAACCTTGTGTATCCGCCAATTGAGTCGCCTTCTGGGCCACACACATGATTCCCTTCAGACGTACTACAAAGTCTTCAGCCACAGTTACATCATTTCAGAGATAATCGTGAACTTCATCCCAAATCACTCATTGTGCATCATTTTTCATCAATTCGCCAATATATCTAAAACCAAAATAAGTGTCATTTGAGTCTCATCGTTATGTGTTTGATCGTGTGAATCGGTGGTAGATAAAAGCGTGAATTACAAAATAAAAAATTGTTGTAATAGTAAATCGACCGGAAATTAAATATAAAAAAAAACAGTCGCTTTGTGATATAATCACACCAAAGAGCTAGAAATATTTTCGTGAAATAAATTCGTTAGAATTTATTTCATTACTATTTCGTATTAGTGTTTAATAAAAAAGACATCAAAACGTCGTGCTCACAGAGAATCTCCTCCAAAACTCTACCATCCACCAAACGTATGTAATTTTTCTATTTTTTATTGTGATTTATTTTTAGAAAAAATCGCATTTTGGTAAATTATATTATGTATTCGTCTTTGATGATATTTGCAAAAACATTACATTACGACGTAATTTTCAGGTCATTGTGTCGTCAAATGGGTGCTATATGATTTTCCTAAACACAATTTTTTTTATTGCATAAGAAAGGTTAACAAATGGTCAACATTGAATTAAAAAATAAACAGCAATTTTAGTTGTTAATTGCTTATAAATACTCGTTGATTAGATTAATTTCCACAAAATGAAACTATATGCTTGTTGAAGTAAAGAAATACTAATGATTAAGAAATGCCTCAAAATTTGCGCATTTTTATTTTCTTAATATTTTAATTAGCAATTTTTTTGTTGTTTTACTTTAAATTTTCAAAAAAAAAAGTTATTACTCGTATAACAGTATACTTACTGGATTTTTAGTAAAAATATTTATTAAACAAAAATGTAAAAATATCGATTATTTCGTTAGTAAAAAAAAATTATTTTGTTAAATAATGCTATTCGCACACCCTTTTAATTAAGTGGATTACCATTTTAACTTAATAAACATAGATTATCACTAGAAGAACGTCTATTACAGGCCTTGGGACTTTTTAACTTAGTTTTTGATCTAAAACCTGATTGGATTTTACTTTTCTTATGTAAACAAGGCCTGCGAGTGATAAAATTTTTCTTTCTTCGCTACATTACTTTTTTTATCTGTAGCCGTCAATTCCGAATTTATTGAGCCAACTTTGTCAATTTTGTACCAAAATTCAATTTCGTTCTGACAGGTAGAGACTTTTGTCAAAATGTTGAAATTTATTTAATGTTTCTAATAAAATGTAAGTAATATGGCGTTTTTCATTAATTTACGTTTTTTCGATAAGGATAAGTGTTCGAATTTCGTATTCCAAATGGTACAGAGTAGGGTGTCAATAGGTCCTGACACGAGTTATTAAAGTGTCAATAGGTGTTCCTTTCACCCTAAGTCTGAAATGCCACTTTTCTGGAGAAATGTTTAAAGTTTGACAATTACTTTCACTACAATTAGTATACTTTAAACTTCTGAATCTATTTTGTCATACTTGAACATTGAATATCTTCTGGTTAACGCAATTTTTAAACCATTTAGTGTAAAATCGTGGGCAAAAAGTTCAATAATTGTGATGGGTAATTTTCAGTTTTTTTTTGTTGTAGACGTAGATTTAAGATTTCTGCATCCAATGACACGATCTTTTTATTCTACTGGTAGTACCGGTAGTACCCTTTTACAATATAGTCTTGTTTGGAGCCGACTAAATACTTACAATATTTTTCCACAATTTATTTAATTTCTTTTACGATTACCTATCAAATACATAATAACAAGATTTATTGTTAAGAAAATTGTAAGAAATTGTTGCTTATGTCTTTAGAACGCCTTTTTGATTTAGTTCTCAACATTGGATTGAATTAAATAATTTTTTTGGTGATGCTCAAAAGACGAAAAATGTGAAAGAATAGGATAAATACATATGCATAATGTTTGATAAAAAGAGGTTGTAATGTTTTTTTTTTAAAAATTTCTTGATAAAAAGACTTAAACTGTGTCTAAAAATTGATATTGATCAAATTTCATTGTAATGATCAAAGTTGATCAATACGGATAAAATAACACAGTATTTTTTTCTTATTACGTGAAAAACAAAAAAAAAATCATAATCTGTTTATTATAAAATAAGAAAATTATTATAAAGGTCCCGGCCCTGCACACCTTTTAGATCAGGAAAATTTGATTAAGTCAAAAAACACATCCCCTTCTTGAAAATTTTGCATGTGTCTGTTTTACTCTTTCATATTCTTCTTCTTCATTTCGACAAATTAAATTTAGTTCAGTCCAATTTCGAGACCGATAGAGTGGAATAGACTTATGCAAACTTTTCGAGAAAGAAAGGGACAGAAATTTTGATTTCATGAACTTTTACCGATCAAGAAGGTGTGCTGCAGGCATAAGAAACTAATTTCAATATCGACTGTAGGGTAGAATAACCTCATTCGGAACTTGGCCAAATTTGGATTATTTAATTTTAATCAATTTGAATGTATTTCCGACTTATCAGTCTCTATCGTCTTTATACATTAGAGAAATTTGTGCCAGTTTTTAATAGTTCTTCCTACACAAGCGTAGACATTTTCTCTAATGTGAACATAAATTTCTCAAGTGTAGAGTGCATAGAGTGAAAGGAACGTCTATTGACACTTTAAGAACTCGTGTCAGCACCTATTGACACCCTACGCTGTATCATTTGGGATATGAAATTTGAACATCTCTGTTTATAGTTAAAGTCATATTACAGAAAAAACGTTATATTACTTATATTTTACTAGATACATTAAATAATTTTCAACATTTTGACAAAAGTGTCAATAGGGGTTCCCTGTCGAACAGACGTTCCTCCGACCCTAAAGCGCAAAGAATTAAATATTAAAATAATGACATTGGTAAATTTATTAGAGGAGACCGGGATAGAATTAGCCACCATATGAAATTTTTGATTGTGTATAATTTGTACAAAAAATGTTTGTATGAGGCTGATGAATATTTCAATGAATAGTAAGGAAAGTGTATATTTATAATAAAGAGTGGTTTCCTCAATATTCATTCGAAGGGTAAACTATAAGGTACCACTATCTATTTACTATACGTGGCTAATTCTACCCCAGTCTTCTCTAATCGTGTTTATTAAGGAAAAATCTGTATTCTTATTAGTATAGTTGTTAAAACTTCCCATTTGTGAGCAGGTTCTGAATTACACAGAAAAAATAATTCGTAAAATTGATCGTAAATTTTTCTGAATTTCTACTGGGGACTTACGAAATACTCGTAAATCGTATAACCCACAAAAAAGTTTGTAAAAGCTGACATCTTTTTCGCAAACATTGTTAGTAACACTATCGTTTCACGAAAATTTTTGTTCTTTTACTAACATTTGTTCATACATTTTTGGTCAAGTGGCAAAACTTTATGAACAAATGACAAATTACGAACGGTTTTCTGTATGTTTGTAAAAGCACAAAAAAAGCTCGTCAAGTGATCATGTTACGAGCAAACTTTGTAGAAAAAGTACAAACTTTTGCGAACTTGTTTGTAAGTTATATGATTTATGTGCATTTAAGTTTACAGTATGAATTTACAAATATTAACGATCAATTTTACAAAATATTTTTTTTTCTGTGTAGTTTATTCTACCTTACTATTCATTTATCTGACTAATTTTGGTGTTTAACTGTGTACTCTCTTTTTATAGAAGATTCTATGAAATGTTTTGTAGTGTTTCCTAAATTTGATCGTGCGTCATAATATTTTAACGTTAAGGTCACGAGTAAAGTTTTTTTTTAATACTTTTAAAAGCTCATAAACTTCCATGTTGGAGTAAAAAAAACATTTCTCTTACAGTATTCTGTGCCACTTCCATCTAATATTTAATTATCCCTAAAAAGGGTTGTATAAGACCACAGATTAAAATTATATTTGCAGTAGAGAAGTGGGTAAGAAAGCGGAGAGCCACAAAGAATTTAATGTATAATAGGTATGTGTGTCTTATGAAAACCAAGTCAAGAGTTTATGGAAGTGTAGAAAACATCCATGTTCACCTTCTGGCCAACTCCACAGAGCTCCTCACATATATGTATCCAACAACAAAAATTCATGTTCTTATAACCTTATGTATTCTTTCCCTTTATACATATGTATATATGTGAAGTTTAATTAATTTTTTTCGTCTTGGACCCAACACCTAAAACCGTGCTTATGTGTTTTAAAATTTAATTTAACAGATGGTAAATGTTGGCCTTAGAAATATTCTGCTGAGGAAGTATATAAATAACGTCATAATGAAAGCATTAAAAACTGAAGAAAAATCAAGGTTCTAAGATTCTGTTGGATGGGAAAATTCATGTAGTATTCGTTTAATTGTTCTTTTCTGTTTTCGTGCTAAGTCAATAAAATATAAAATTAAATGTTGTCAGACGCATAAATTCGCCATATGTCTTGTAGATTATGATTTTATATATAGGATTTCGTAATGTTTTAAGTTTTTTTTTTGGTTGTTATTTTAACATGGAGAAATTGAAATTTTAATTATATAACATCAACTGGTGTAAATACTGGAAAATGTTTTCTTGTTAAGATTATGTTTCTTTGATCAGTGAAGGAGACATTGCTTTTGAAATAAATTACTTCCCACCTTTGCGAAAGAGATGATGAAGAAAAAAAAAACGAATGTTGTGATGGAGACATTGCCTGGAGGAAGTGACTTTTTTTCCCTTCAAAATATCCATAAATGTCCATAAAATATAGGTTTTACATATAGTTGTTTATTGCACAGCTTTTGGGCTATTTATATGTAAAATTTGTATATTGAAAGTGCGTGTTTATGAAGTGTTTTGTATGAACAGGTGGTGGATATAATTTTGAGACTATTATCACTTTCTGTGAATACATTTTTTCACTTTCATTGTAGTTTTTTTTTTGAGTTGAATATTTTGGTATAATTTATTAACTATACATATACGCATTCATAAATGTTTGCAACTAAAAAATCTTAAGGCAAACACACAGAAATATTTTGAGCAGATGTTCGCAGTGGCAAAATTTTTTTCTTGGAGTGTATTCATTCCCATATTAATAAATAACTAATAAATGTAAACTATATAGCGAAAACTATGTCTGACAAATGTTTCATTTTTTTATGGTTTATAGTTTCACTGGGATAATAAATTATGTATATCACATTTTTTTCATTTTATTTTCTCTCTCAAAATACTTTTTATCGTTCTTTACTAAAAGTTGACTAACTTTTGTTTTTATTCTGTTTGTTTGCAGGCGTGACGATGCGCGAGAAAAAAGGAGGAGCCCTTCAAAAGCTGAAGAAGCGCTTATCACACAGCTTCGGAAGATTAAGTAAGTTTTATTTGTAGTAATTGTTTTTTTATTGTTATAGTTTAATAGATTTAGAAAAATAAGTTCAATATGAAGGGGCAGTCTATTTATATTTTAGAAGTAGTGTAAAATTTACGCAAAGTTTGTTGTTTGTAAACTTCAGGAAGAGTTCACACCAACATTTTTCTGACATCTTATCAAAGAAAAAAAAAAACAGAAACTATTTTGGGATTATGTTTATTTTTAGTTCACTCAAATATAACATAGAATTCTCATTTAGCGGCCTAAAGTTATATGTTGGAATGTCGATAATCACAACCCAAATACTGTGGATATTTATTCGTGATTTTTATCGTGTTTTTCTTTGACATATCAATCAATATTGTTATCGCTGAAAATAGCTGAATGACGTGGTTGTATTGTTCGAAAGTGTTGTAATATAATTTCTCAATAACATTTTGATAAATAACTGAAGAATGATATAGTCGAAATCGTTAATTATAAAATGAACATTTTATTATCATTTGTCTTTAATTACCTTTATTGAACTTTTGCTCGTGCATAAATTAAAAATCAACATTGTGAAATTTGAACTTTTATTCAATTTTCTTCACTTTTAAACATCTTTTATTAGCCATCTGTACGCTCTAACAATAAAATTAAATTTTACTGAAAAATTTCGTAGAAATCAAAGATATTGTGGTTAAAGATTCATTAATGTTCTTTTATCTGAAGATTTTGATATATTTCGATACACTGAACATGGTGTTTAAACATAATCAACACATTTGAACATCAAAGGAATGAACTTCTTTCACCCTAATTTATGCTCTCTTTTTTGTGTAAATGTATGTGGGTAAAATCGTCTGGAATCTTGATTAACAATATCATGTGGTAGAAGTTTTATTGCAGTGTGAATGGAATAGTTTTGTAATATGAAACCGCAAAACGTATGCATACAGCGCATACAAGGAATATTCTGAGAAAAGCGCTAAAAGACTTGAGAAATGCTTGGAAGAGAACGTGTACTAATAAACGTTTTTCTTTATAATTGTTGAATTCGGGAGGATAGTCTATATAAATTCAAAAGTTATATGTTAAATGCATAGGTATTCAATCTGTTTTTTTTGCTTGTGTTGCTTTTAGAACTTCCTGTTGAAGAGAAGAAAATGAGTTTAAAAAATATATATGCATTTGCATTTTCTCTCTATGTCATTTTCTTTGCTACTATGGTAGCCCTCGCAACTTGTCTGTATATACATATGTGTTATGTTTAATCTAAAAGAGTTTAAATATAAACAGAAAGAGATATACAAGAAAAATAAAATGTTAATTGTGGCAGATAAAAGAGTCAATATATCGTCTCGACAGGAAGGCAGAACTCGAGAATGAGATCATCTCATTCACTCTTATTCACTAGAATTCTATGTGTATAGGATAATACCATTAAAATTAATTCGAGTTAGTGAGGATGAAGATGATATTTCTCCATGGAATAAATGTGTTAGAAACATCAAAAATTCACATTCAACCAAGTGTTAAAATTTCGCTAAAAGTATTTGAATTTTATATTGTTGAATTTATTATATCGTTCTTTGGTAAACATTCATTGAATTGTAGAATATCACACAATGACAACATTTTTTTTTTATTTTCCTTCCATCTTATGAAATATCTCCAGATGTTGTGAATTTATAGAGCTCCAGAGAGTTTATGTGAAAGATTGAAACGAAAGTAAACGATGCTTTCAACGGGAGTAGAATATTTCACAAATTGTATGCAGATCTTTTGCTGAAAAGACGTTCTGAAATGCTAGTCAAATGCACAATTCAAACGATGCAATGCATAGTCTTTTCGATAATGAAGAGGTCTCGCTGTGCAGAAAAAGCTCTTGTTTTAATCTTCAAATATATGTATATTTTTGTATTAGATTGATTACGTTTTCTAAGTTGTAAAATAACAAATTGAATTCACGAGTATAATTCTGAATTTATAAACTTCCTATCTTTAAGTATTTTGCTGAACAAATTGTACTGAAGGTGTAACATATATCAGTTTTTTTTTTTAAATTTGAAACACATACGTATGTCGAACGGGTCCCGGTCAAAATCCCAAACACCAAAATCCCGAAAGCCAAAATCCTGAACGCCAAAATCCTGAACGCCAAAATCCCGAAAGCCAAAATCTTGAATTCTTAAAAGTGTCACAGCTACTCCCACGATTGTACCCGCGCTTGCTGGAGGCAAAGGGAAATCTTCTGTGTCTTAGGAAATTATTCTAAACATTTTCCTCCATATAATTTAATCCCTTTCAGGATTTTGAAAATTCGGGATTTTGGCCTTTTCGGGATTTTGGCGTTCGGGATTTTGGCTCCCGCCGCCGTGTCGAACAAATATATTCCAAATATTTTCATATTAATTTTGCGATTCTAGAAAGTTTTAATTTCTTAATTTGCATAGATATACGGACTAAAGGCCCTTTAGGATTAAATAAATTTAATTGGGAGTTCATGCAGTCAACTTAATTTCATAGATCTACTTTATTCTTATTTAGCTTCTTGCTTTTCATAACTATGTCTTTTGTCAAGGGAGTAACTCATTTCCATTTTTCTGACAAGGGTTTCTGGTTTCTCGGGTTTCGCGATGCAAAGAGTGGGTTTCTCGGGTTTCGCGATGCAATTTTTGGGTTTCTCGGGTTTCGCGATGCAAAAAGTGGGTTTCTCGGGTTTCGCGAAGCGTTTCTCGGACAATTGACGAGGGATTCTCAATATGAGTTACACCTTGTCTTTTGTATATTATTTTGAATTCTAAATTTAAGATTTTTCTTTTCAAAATTAAACAATGAAAGAAATGTTTGTAGGCTGCAGAAGATTAAGCAGTTTTCTTTTGGTAAAAGTGGTCAATAGAAATAAAATTTGGTCAGAAAAATGTAAATATAATGGATATCAAAATGAAGTATTCTTGCGTAATTGAAATATTAGTTGCTCTTACCAATTGCACCATGGAGCCTCCTCAACTCTTACATTTTTAGATTTTGCGATACTGCTTGCACAGTATCAATTTCCGTGAAAAATAACCGAAAATTAGCCAAAATGAAGTTTTTTTTGGCTACTTGTGTTGATGTCATTATTGATCTCTTGAACTTAGAGTATAAGCCTAACCTGGTCATTTTTAAGCTATACTCTCTGAGTGAGTGTAAAGTTAAATTATCACGGCTATTTAGCTCAGATTACTCATGTGCGGAGCCTCTTTTAATCGGTCTTCAGGCTAGAGGTTTATCCGAGTTTTCAAAGATTTGGAATTTCTGAAATACAAACAATCATTATAAGGTCGAAGGAACACTTACCGATACTTAAAGAAATCGTATCGTAGCCTATTGACATCCTATTTTGTATATACCATTTGGGATATGAAACTTGAACTGAACACCTATCTTTATAGAAAAGGAAAGATTAATGAAAAAATGTCGTATTTCTTGCATTTTTACATTAATTAAATTACAATATTTTGATGAAATTGCGAATAGGTGTTCCCTGTCGAACAGGTGTTCTTTCGACCCTAAGTGTTTTATTTTAAAAGTTGTTGGATCAATTAACTGTAATATACAATTCTAAGTCAAAATTTTCGCTAAAATCTTGTTAATTAAGTCACATTTATAAACCTTAGGTCCGAAGAAAGGATTATTATACCGACTAAATTTTACAGGGTTTACAGTGATTAATACTTTTATCTGCCGTAAACTGACTTTTTCTCTCTCTTCTCGCTGGTATTTTGCAATTGTCTTTTTGGGAATTAATAAACAAAACCAGTAATCCGGTAAATTTTTCACAACTATATATACTTAAATAACCATGATTGTAAAACACTCCAGCAAACCTATAACAGAAACAAACATTTTCCTGTGACTTTAAATACTTCCGTTGCGGAAACTGTTGTTTTTTTTTATATGGTCTGTCGAAATGATGCCCAATTGAGGCTTAAATGTATACTGACTAGACTGAATCCCAAAATTGGAACGTGACTGAACATTTCTCTTTATCTCAAATCATACTGATTCTTGTGTTTCCTCTTATTTTCCATGATTTTTCCAATGTGGGTCAATTGTTCCGCTCAATTAGATATTTTGTCTGTTCGATGGATTGACATTGAAAATTATTCGTATGGATTGGCCATTGGCGTGAAAAAGGCAATCAAGGGGAAAATGGGCAATGAACATTGAAATAAATATTATAAAGATTGTTTTTAAATGAATATATGTAGCAAAATGCCTGAAAAAATATGTCAGTATCGTAAAATCAAAGAGACCACTATATGCTTTAATTCATTGTTAACATCACATGATACAGATTGGTTGTTCGGTATTCCATTTCAATCGTTTAATGTGGCTGTTGTGTAGAGAAGATTGTGGAGAAAACGTGCTATTGAACTCTATTGAGTCATTTACCGCACATAATTATTTCTTAGTGTTTGTTATTTTCTTGACTTATCGCTCCTTGAATGCACATTTTTGCTCCACTACATACCCTGACTTGCAACATTAAACGATGATGTTAAACATTTATTGTGTACAAAATGCTCCAACATTGATGGTAGCTGTTGTACAAATATTGCACTCAATGTAGCGTTCTAGAAATAAACTGTATTGAAGTGTATAACCAAAGAAATTGATATATATATGTATATACAAATATCAGAAATATGAAAGAATGCAACTTCCGGATTTTGTGGTTGAGGTCAAGATCTTTTAGCATTGACATTATATGTGTTCTCCTTATTAATTATTCATAAGCCACATCACATTAAGAGCTTTTTTTTTCTTACAACTTTGAGCACTAAGTGAAGGAACACAGATGTAATTTAATAATATACTTGGATTCTTTTTTATATTATTGGATTTTTGCGCAAAAAAAAGAGAATCACCTTGCATTCACTTGGGATACATATAACAAGAAATGAGAAGTTTTAAAGAATCTTTCGTATGTTGTTGTTGTAATTATTTTCTTGAATTTTTAATTTATTTTTCAACTCATTAAGCTTTTTCTTCCCCATATCCTTCGTTCTGTATTTCCGCATTCAGACAATATTTCAGCATCCTGTATTCGAGCCCTGAATTTCGATGAGGAACGCACAAAGTAACAAAATGGGTTATCATATAAATGTAATGAGTGTAATGATGGTAAAATATTGTTGAACATCAAGAGGAGCGACGGAGGATGCTTGTGGATGAGAAGTATTTTAAGGGTGAAAAATTAATTCATTTTCATAGAAAGTTCACTAACCCTTCACGCTTGGATGTTCCCTTGAAAAAAAAAAAGGACTTTCAGTCAGATTATAATTCACATAAAATGCCTGTCATTAAAATTTTCTCAGGTTTTTTTACAGCATAAAAAAATCGCACGTCATTGTGGTTGGCATATTGAAAAATGTATTTGCAAAACTCATTGCTCTTATCCAATTAAATTCTGAAATTTATTTCAAGAGGTTTCTCGTTAGAGGTTATAGAAAGGAGTAATCTTGTGGAGGAATTTCATGAACTTTGCAAGAGTTTGGAATATTTGGTAACATTGTTCAGAGGGCAAGGTTATAGACCAATTATGAATCATTATCGAATATTACTTACATCTTGCTTAAATGCATATATAGCATAGATTTATTAACCTAGAAAGTTTAATTTTTGAATTAGTGTTATTAAAATTAATCCATAATCTATTCATAGTCAGACACAAATTAAATCGAAAATGATTAGCACAATGCAATGGTATAAAATTCAGAAAGTCAATTTAGTGAATTATTCATTCTAGACCAGCCTGACACTGCATTTCCGCTTCAGTAATATTTTAAACAAATTTTTTGCTTCTATCGTGAACACTAAATAATCAATTTTGCATTGGATTTACGATGACTTCACATTTTTTTTTCATTTTCATACATAGCCATACAATGTGCTTACTTATTTATCATGCCACGTTTCGAAAGGCGCATATTAGAATATTCACTGGTTGTTAAAAAATTGATGAAAAGTGAAGTAATAGAAGGTAAATTATTGAACAAATATTTTGTAAGATTTTTCTTTATTTCTTCATTTATCTTTTCCGTTCTTTCGATGGGTAGGCAATTGGAGTATTGCTCTTGGCAAAAGGAGCAAATAAGAACAATATTATTGAGTTTGTCTAAGACGAAAAAGTAGAAAAAAATAGCGTATATATGAGTATTAGTCGTATTCCTGTCTCTTTATACTTGTTATTGCTCGAACTCTACGTAAGGAACAATATAGGGTAAGGGCTTAAAATTCTGGACAGTCTGCTTATAACCATCGATGTTCCAAGTTTGAAGTGCGATATTTTCAATGCTAATTGACTTTTTTGTTACTCTTTTTTTCTGAAGGGTTGTTTAAAAACTTGGCAAGGGTTCATTGCCTTTGTTTTTACTAAAATTAGTCTTAATACGTTTAAAAATGAATTGATATGTAGAGGTGAATTTGACTCGAATTTTGGACAACTTGGCTGTAAATTTGGACAGCTAATCCGCCTCAACAGCGGATTGTTCCGGAATGCCCATTGTTCTTCATTTCATGAATCAATCTTACCAAGTCCTCTTCCTGATCGTGTAAGGGAAACGTAGAATGTCACAAGAAGCCTGTAAACTTTCCATATCATTCATTAAAGTGAATTGACTTCGGTACTCCAAGTACGCGAGGATTCGCTCATTCCTTGGCCTTTCCGGGAGCCTTTCAAGGCTTTTCTCACTACATCTCTTTCATAGAGTTGATGCTCCTTTGTTTCTCCAGGGATTTGTCCAACCTAGTCATCACAAAATCTAAAATTTCACGAAATTTCGAGAGAAAATACCTGTCCAAAATAAGAAGTTATCACCTCACTGGTGAAATGTCTTAAAAAATTTCCCATTTTTCATTTTTTCGCTGCAGTTGATTTCACGGGGCAAGGGATTGAAAGTCCCTAAGAAAAAATAATAATACTTGTATCCTACATGCAATAAGGGCCCAAATAGACTCAGGCTGATTCTCGAGAATATTTAGTTTATGATATTTGGCAGTAAAGGATTAGGTATAGGAAATTTATCCAAAGACCTTTTAATTCTAATCAATGATCCTAAGCCTTCAGTATATGACAGTTTGTGATAAATCTTTACTACCAAATCTTGCAGGCTAAAATTCTCGAGGATCAGTCTGAGTCTATTTGGACCTGCATTATTATTTGTATTATTAATTATTTAATTAATTTTTTTTATTATTTAAATACATTAAAACCGGTAAACCATGATTTGAATTTGATATAATTTGAATTCATTTTTAAGAAGTTGAAACACGGGATTTTGACCTTTGATCTTCTCCTCCTTTATTCCTTGCCAACGTTTCGGAGCTTGATGGCTCCTTCTTCAGGTCTACAATATATACAATATATAATGAAGAAGGAGCCATCAAGCTCCGAAACGTTGGCAAGGAATAAAGGAGGAGAAGATCAAAGGTCAAAATCCCGTGTTTCAACTTCTTAAAAACTATTTCATTGGCCGAAAATCATTATACTAATTTGAATTCATTTATAATGTGTATGATGTGTATCGTCTAAATCACGAGTTCGAGTATTCCGCAAAGCAGAAGAACTTTGCCAATCCTTATTCAAGTATGTATTTTTTGGTCTACAAACAGGAAGAATAGTTGCCAGAAGTCTCATAGAAATATATTGGGAATTGTGTCTGATGCTCTATCCTTTTTTGATCCTTTCGTCTCAGCGCCTTATTTGGGGGGATTCAGTGGAGTAGGATGAAAATTGGATGGTTGACTGGTTGGGAGGCATCATTTGTCGTCTATTGGTGCGTTGTTGGCGTTGCGAAAACGTGATCAGTTTGGCAAATCGTGTGGCTTGAAGCAGGGCAATCAGTGAATGAAGAGTGTCTCTTCGTCTCTTCGTTGTTTTTCCTATAGCACTATTTTACTCCCATCACATCAGTGATTCAGCCTAAAATCTAAGGATTCAACACGGTTAGCACAAAAAGTGATAGAAATCATCATTTTGTATGATGATGGTGTTGACAGTGGAGGAAAAAACCAATTACGATTGCACGATTATCATTGATTGGGAATAAGCATTAAAAAGATAGCTAGTAATTTCTATATAGATTGAAAGATATGGTTTATGAAATTATCGGTTTTGGATAAATAAATGAATATATGTTGATTAGATTTTTGTACTTACACTCGTCTGTATGTTTTAAATTTGAAGAGTTACATAAAACGCTTACGATGATACATATTCCTGGAAGGATAATAAATTATGTTCTTTTGGCACGAACTCCTCGGGTTTCTGTTTTATATCAAGCTACATTTGTTGAAAATTTAACTAATTGGGTTTTAGGACACAAAACCCAAACATTCCACTCTGCCTGCGGAATTATTTAACCAATTTTTTTTTAACATTTTATAGTCAATTTCTATGAAATTTTCACTGATTTGCATTATATATAACATAACAAATTTTATAACGTTAGATTAGTTAGACCATATTAGCAACCTATATAAATTAATTGAATAAATAACCCCACACTTGCCGAGTTGAAGAACCGGTCGACTACAGGACACTTTACCTTAATCAGCAATTTCAATTGACATTAGTCTGTTACTTTTTAACCAGGGGCCCATCAAGCCTAATAAAAAGTGAAGATATTTTTCACTTTTCCTTGTAAAAATTTTGCAGATATTGCACCGCGACTTAAAGAAATTACCTCGTAATTCTTGTATTATTTCGGCGAGCATTATGAAATATGTATTTTTAGATAGGTTTAAATGCACAATTTCGAAATATATCAGACTGATAAGTCAATTCTCTTTAGGAAAAAACTTGCCAAATAGTCTTCGGTGTCTCTAAACAAAAACGTATGGAAAAATGAAATGTCGAGAGGCCCCTGTTTTTAATACTAAAACATGCTTTTATGAAATCTAAAATAAATACCTACATATAGTCATTTACTTTTTATTTATCAAAGTTTACTTTTATGTTTTTTTGCGTATTTACGGTTAGTGAGAAGAGAATGTCTCTAAAAAGCTAAAGTCGGTATCTTCTACAGTTTGTCTTATACTATATAAGCCAAAATTTAATAGATCAGTAAAATCCGACTAAAAATTCAGATTGTCGTTGGGTTGAAATTTGTAATGATTCTCAATTTGGCTCTTCGGTATGGGAAGTAATGCTTTTTAGATGTTGTGATTCATCTCATTATAAAATTGCAGAAGAAGATAGAATATCAAATTTTCTTTGTGTGCATTTACAGTTTGTAAATTCGTCGACTTTATTTACATGCGTGAGACGTTCTTGAATGGAAATATATAAATATGTCTGGTATATTTGCATTTCATTGAATTAATTCAGAGCTTCTGTGACAATATATGAGAAAGCAAATACACATGATATAATTAATGTTTAAAATGTGATATCGTCAATAAAACTCAGGAAGACTCGTGATTGTGACAAGGAAAGCCAATTTTCCTCAATTGAATCAATTATTATCCAGTTTTCAAAAGCTCCGTACAATATGACAAAGTTTAGGACATAGATTTCTTTACAACAAAGTGCCTCCTAATGATTGTAAGTAAAGGACCTCTTTGAAATTGTATTTGTCACATGACACAGAATTTTACGTTCATTTCAAACACACGTATTCTTGAACATATCAGGTCATGTATTATATATGTATAACAGTACATAGTTGGGGGAAGATGTGTCAACAGAAGCTGAGAGACCAAGTTGTGTGGATGATTCTCTTGTTGAAAAGTTGATTTTCCTTTTCATTGCCTTTGCCATTGTCAACGTCAAGCATCTTCCTTGACATGTCCTTACTATTTTTCCCCATAACTAAGATATTTAGCTTCGTTTTCACAGCTGGAAAAATTGACTTTTCCACCATTTGGCAACCTGGAAGTCATTTTGGATTTTTTTTTGCAATACGATCATCATTGTAATTCTGTCAATTCCATCGTACTACTCCACGCCTTGATGTTTGTGCAAGAATTAGTCACAGGTTCAACACTTGACTTCTCACTATCCTTCATGCGAAATGACTCACAAAGCGAATTATATGAGATTTTTTCTGATAGCTTTACAGACCTGGTTCAATGAATCGTTTGCTTTTATTTCGTTTTTTTTATTATTTAAATTTTGTTATTTTAAAAAGATTTTTGAAATGAATTTATGATTACTACACTGACTGAGTGAGAGAAATCCGAAAAAGTTTAAATAACATTCCTGAAATGTTTATTTTACCCTGCATTATTGATCCGAAATCAGTGTAAATATTATGCTTTTTAGGTGTATTAGGGGTTAAAGTTACCCTTTTTCATGTTCATTTTACCCTTAAAAAGGTGTAAAATTAACATTAAAAATGTTGATATATTTTTACACCCGAAAAGTGTTAAAGTTATGACGAAAAAAGTTAATCGTAGTCTATTTTTTTCTCAGTGTATAAATGAACTTAAAACGTAAACAGGAATAAGGATAGAGAATGCCTGGAATGTCAGGGACTTTCCTAGAATCTCGAAAAAGACTTCTTTTATGATATTATTATTCAATTATTTATTCATATAAGTAGTTATTGGGTAGTTGTTATTGGTAAAAATTGTTCTTGCGCCCCCTCCACACTAGAGAAATTTATGTCCACATTGGCTCCGGCCAGTAATACCCTTCCGAAGAGACAAAGATACTGCTAAGCCAAGCCGAATCTATTCGAAAATCTACCGGAAGCCTAAAGTGCAAGATCACGTACTCGTCGTTTTAGCGCTGATTGTTCTACCATTTTTAAATTTCGGTATTCTTGACACTTCAATGTCAACAATAGTTTGTAAACGTTTACTACAAAAAGTGAAATTTTGTATGTGGAATTTCAGGGTGGTAGAAGGTTTTAATTACAATTTCATTCAAATAAATATCCTTTTCATGAACATACTCAAATTTGTGAAACTTGTCAGTATAAAAGTTCGAACTTCCTACGGGTTTTTAGGAATAATCTCTCTGATAGACCTTCGAATTGGTATATAGAAAAAAAAACCTCAACCGGAGAGAGCTCTCAAATCAGGAAGGTTATTACTGAATGAGGGATCGAAGCACATTGCCTACACTGAGTGAGAGAAATTCGAAAATGTCAATATAACATTCCGGAAATGTTAATTTTACCCTGCAGTATTGATCCGAAGTTGGTGTAAATATCACCCTTTTAGGTGTATTATGGGTTAAAGTTACCTTTTTCTTCATGCTGATTTTACCCTCAAAAGGTGTAAAATTAACATTAAAAAATGTTGATATATTTTTACACCCGAAAAGTGTTAAAGTTATGATGAAAAAAGTTAATCGTAGTCTCTTCTTTTCTCAGTGTACGATTCCATAGGAAAAAATGTCAAAATATGGACATAAATGTATTTAGTGTGTAGGGGAAACTGGGGCACCACCAAACACGGGGTAGCACCAAACACTAATTTTTATTTCTAAACTACTTGGATTATTCATATCATTTCTTCAGTGAACAAGCATCCCTATAGCGTCTATAAATTTCTATAAGTCTTGTCCTCTGAAGTCAAATATTTGATTAAAAAATCTCAGTGTTTGGTGCTACCCCGTGTTTGGTGGTGCCCCAATTTCCCCTATAGGTCATTAGGCCTAAGATTTGGGTGAGAAGAAGATAAAGAGTCCGTAACTGTATAAAACAAAAGTGTAATATATAATATTATTATAGTATTTTTTCTGAAAATGAAGAATATGACGTATATAGAGAAATGCACCTACATTTTATGGAAGATACTGTATTGACAATACAGAGGCCCACTGTCCATTCAAAAATGGTTCAAGATGGAAATAAATATGTGAAATTTCACATTAATCTCCGCAATAAGCACGGTTTTATGAGCTCAAATCTTGCATGACGTGTCACTTTTAATTCCTCAACTCGAACATGTGGCATTTGTTTGGAATTTTGGCGCGAATTATGACGAAATGCCTGTAGTAAAAACAAAACAATCTTTTGTTGAAAATTGCCGACACACCTCCGTCTTTTGCTATATAAAACACTCACTGTTAAAAAAAATACACCTACTAACAACCTAGAAAAAAAATGAAATGATCTTTTGTATAACTTCTCTAATAAATAATTTTATTGAGTATTTAGATATTGAAATATTTTGTCAGACATGTAACTTTTGTAAGCAAGACAGAGAAAATTTCATTTTCAACAGACCATAGTGAATATTAAATTTTTCTATTAAACGACCTGACGGATTACGGTAATTTATGGTGAAAACAAAACTGTTATAAACTTCAGTTACTCTTCTTTTTGCATCAACGTAATACATTTTTTTCTGAATGAATAAATAAGTATACGGATTTAGGTTTTTCGTGCACTATATCAACAACTTCACCAACACCGGCTTCATGTGGAATTTTATGCAACACGGACTGTAATTGAATACATAAATAAGAAGGGCATATAATATATTTCGTTGCACTATTTCAAAATAAATGTGATGCTCAAGATGAGATGCATGTGAAAAGTCTTAACGGATAGAAAGCCAAAATGTGATAAAAAAAATCTAATAACTTAATATCATATTACATTCGGAACTTTTTTTATCTACATAAATAAATAGTCGGTGTAAGTTAAAAAAAATGGTTTAAAAGGCATTAAATGAAAGGATTTATATTTGCATAATTCTAGAAGAAAACATTATAATGAGATTTAGAAGGGAAAATTCTGTAGTAAAATTCCTAGAAATATATTTTAGTCTTCTTTCAGTTATACAATAATTTTAAATTTAAATTTCAAATTTTCACCAAGGAACTGATCATAAATCTATCAAATCTGAGAAAATATTCATTATATTCTTGCATCTCCGTGCAATTTATTCATTCCTCTTTCTTATACTCATACCTACATAATTCTTCCTATTTTGCACAAAGTCTTATTAGCAACCACATGGGGAAACAGCTTTTGTGAAATTCTCCACCAAAATGAAGACTATCATGTGCACATTAAATACATAGCACCATTTCCTGCAACAATAATGAAGAGTGGAATTTTCTATAAATAGCACTAATATAAGACTTGCAAAAGTATGAGAAGAGATCACTAGACTAAGAAATAAGAGAATATGCAAACATGTCATTCTTTCTTGATATTATACAGCAACATTTTGTCGACTATTTTAGATTTATGCAAATTATGAAGAAGAATATTCATAGATGCACACTTTCATTAAGTTTATATTTGTTATAGATGAGTCTCTTTGGAATTTTCAGTATTGTTCAATTAGAGAGGAAACCTCTAGATAAAATTTCAAAAGTGAATAACATACAGTGGCGGCCAAAATAATAGAATCACTTTGCAAAGCTTATATTTTTTTAACTGTTGTATTTTTTCCCAATTTGTTGCTATAATTCTGAAGTAGAAATCTTCAAATTAATTGTGAAATAAGGGTTGTTTTTGCCGCTAGAGGTCTCTATTTTACACAGAATACGTCAATAGTGAAATTCAGTTCGGCCAAAAGAATTGGAAAACTGTTATTTATGGTTTCTAAATATGGCTTTATTTAAACTTATCCGGTTTATAGACCACATTCTTTCATTTAAATGAAAGTGGTCCTCTCATGTTTTTCAAACCTAATTTCACTATTGATCTATTCTGTGAAAAATAGAGACCTCTAGCGGCCAAAACAATATTTATTTGACATTTATTTGAACATTTCTATATCAAAATTATTTAAACGAATTGGAATAAACAAAAATGCTAAAGTTAAAATAGTGGTCTTTGCGGAGGTGATTTTATTATTTTGGCCGCCACTGTACAGTGGGAAAAAAAGAGGCTGCGATTAACTTTTTTTCGTCATAACTTTAACACTTTTTAGGTGTAAAAACATATCAACATTTTTAATGTTAATTTTACACCTTTTTAAGGGTAAAATCAACATGAAAGAAGGGTAACTTTAACCCATAATACACCTAAAAAGGGTAATATTTACACCGTTTTCGAATCAATACTGCAGGGTAAAATTTACATTTCCGGAAAGTTATTTTAACTTTTTCGAAATTCTCTCAGTGTATAGAATAGCATTTGCGTTGAATATTCGGTAATTCAAAATCTTCACAATTCACAATTTTTCAGAATTTCAGTATATTCTTTATTTTCACCTTTCTGATATTAGATATTAACGCTTTCCCATTTAAGATATATGTATAATAAAATTAATTAACACTATATACTCTAGGCTTGAATGTATAATAATGCTATTCATTCGAGCGTCACCAGCGAAGAATAGTGGCTGTAAATCATTTTAACAATAAACATGTGAAGTTTTGAACATCATCATCTGAACAGTTGCAAAAATATATATTCATTGAATCTTGGCAATTGTTTTTAGTTGCATTTCAATTATATATTAGTTAGCTTATGTTCATTTTGAAAAATTTTATTTACACTTCTACTGGTCATTTTTGGAAACTCCGAAGATTGTGTAGAAGTGAATGAGTACATTGATTACATTGATTAATCTTGATCGAAAAATTGTTGATATACATAATCTTTAAAAACTTGATATTTAGACAATTTTAATTAACTTGACTAATTGGCCATTAGATACATAATCTTAGGCGAGTTTAATATTAAAAAAAAAATGTATGGAAAGTGTATGCTATTCTATACTATGTGTCTCAAAAACTAAAAATATTTTGGTATAAAATAATGTAATTGGCCGCTATTATTAGAATCATGTTTTGATCTCTAATTTACTTTTTTCTTCTTTCTCACTCTGCATTTTATCACCTCGGTAATTTTCACCTCTTGCAAAATGGGAGGAAAAGTCTTGAAGATGCCATGTGAGTCTTCTTAAGATGTTGTGGGATTTCTTTCTTCCACACACCATATAATTTTCTCATTCACCTCACACGTAATATCAAAGCGAAATTATTCAACAGTTCGGGAGAGTGACTGAGAAGAAATATCAAGATTAACATTTCACTCGCACACCCAACACATTTCTGTATTCCCCAGGTGAGACAAGAGGTTGGTGATGAATGAATGTATGGTAGGTAGGTTGCAGAATGATCGGTGGTACAAGAGAGATGGAAGTCGGTGACCCGCCAAGGTCGTTTCATTGAATATCCACAATCTACACTAATCCATCTCATTTTGCTCACACACCCAACAGCTTACATGCAATGCCAAAGAAACGCTTTAAAGAAAGCTTTGCGGTTGTATTCTTTATTCTATCCCACTTTACTAAGTTTTTATACCACATGACTATCATAGTACTGTCATGTCTTGAAATTCGAACTTGTTTGCATGCAATTTTCAAGGGATTAAACTAGAATACAGATATAAATTTTCAATTGAAAAGGCATGTCAACAACAAATTTCTGACGTTTATGTATATTAAAGTAAAAGAGAAACAGATGGCGCAATGGAAAAGACTTCTCGTAAAACTCTTAGTATATTATAGGTCAGATTCTAGTTTACGAAATTTTTAACTTGACTTCCTGTGTCTAGGAAACTGCTTGGTCTAGGACGGTTTATAGTACATGTGTATGCTTAAGTCCTGAAGACTAAGGCTGATCCTCGAAAATATTTAGCCTGTGAAATTTGGTGGTAAAAGATCAGTCCAAGCTATCGTGCACTGAAAGTTAAAAATCAGTGATTAGAGGTTATTTGTAGAAATTTTCTTTATTTGAGATGTGCAGTTTTTAGAACAAAAACGGAACATATTTTATGGGAAAGCATAGGATATGTTCGATTTTCATTCTGATCTCCAGAAATATTTTCAAAAATTAAGGTTTCTACAGATTGGGAGCAATTTTCGTCAACAAATGCATTTTTGACATAATTTTGACGTTTTCACCCACAGCAGTGCAGACGATTTCCTTCAAAAAGCAATTTTTTACGAAGATTTCTCCTAAAGGCCTCTACACATTAAGAGCAATTTTCTTCAAAAATGCTTTTTTTTAAGGAAGTGGTTCGCAATCCTGTAGGTGACAACGTCAAAATTCTTCTATAAATAGCGCCAAATCATATCATATCCGTACCT
Organism: Phlebotomus papatasi; assembly: GCF_024763615.1. Taxonomy (NCBI): domain Eukaryota; kingdom Metazoa; phylum Arthropoda; class Insecta; order Diptera; family Psychodidae; genus Phlebotomus; species Phlebotomus papatasi. The sequence goes on from NC_077223.1 coordinate 46,191,867, forward strand.
AAGAAAAATTGCTCAAAAGTTGAAAATCAGTGAAAACAATTTCCTGAAAGAACCTTCCCAATTGATAATCTGAAAGTGATAATATTGTTCAATCCCACATAAAATAACGATCCTCATAAAGTACAAAAAACATAGTTTAGTCGACCACTGAAGAAGGTCCACATTCAGGACCGAAAGCTCTGGGAAAGATTGAAGAAGTGTTTTTCTTTGTGAAGTGACTTCAAATCCCACTGGCCACCACCGGAGAGTCCCCTATCAACGTCAAAATTCTGTCAAAAATTCAATTTTTGACAAAAATTTTTCTCAATGTGTAGAGACCTTCATAAAGGCCTTTACTCTGAGACTATTTAGGCCTTTAGGTATGACGATTTCTATTTTTATTTATAATTAGAAATTCTTGACTTTAGCTTTTGTTTAACCACTTTCACCACATTTCAAACACAAATCTTTTTCATGAATTGTATAAAATGAATGCCTATAATTAGGTCATAAGATATTGAAAAAAGTAAATTTACCTATTAATCTGCTTATAACTTTAAAATTAAAAAAAAAAGAAACAAAAAATGTCCCATCGACGAACAAAAAAGGTTTTGGGAAAATTTCGAAAGGGCAAGGAAATATGAGAATTAAAGTGGCTGAAATATTACCCAAAGCTATGTCTATATTTTTATTAATTTTAAAATATAATAATAGTTATTTTACAGAAAACAAATACGAAACACTATCTACAAGGTTCCAAGCAATACTCCTTAAAAAGAAGTAACAAAAAAAAATCAATTTGTTTTAAAAATATTACATTTCAAACTTATCGACTCGATTAATAATAATAATATAATTTCAAATTTAGAACTTTAGTGCTTGCATGCAACTAACGAATTTTGGTACACTTGCCCTATTATATTTTTTTTGCTTTGCTGTTTAGTTTGAGTAATAAAAATTCACAGACATTGCTATCAGTGTGAGTTGCCAATATGGAAAATATTTGAAAAATTCTGAATAATCCGATATACAATATTTTCCGCACGCAGCACAATTAGCATAATATGTGTGAAAATATTCATGATATTTCTCTTTTGCTATGTTCACAAATAAAATTCAGGCCACAGAGCAAATTTTTCTGGTCTCGTTTTTGCATGTAAAATGAGGGAAAAATTCATTAAAATTTTTCATTCAGTATCTTTTTTTGTGCAAATAAATTATACAATATAATTATTTCTTTTTTTTTGTCAACCAGAACACGAAGATATTTCAAAGTTTTCTATGTAACTAATTTATGTAGAATATTTATAAAATTGTATTCAATTAAAAAGAAAGACAATAATAATAAAATTTATTGACATTCCCATTTGGCAACAAGAATTAAGTTAAAACGAGATACAAAGATAAAAATTTTCTTATTTTTTTTCGATGGTTTTGAATTAGATGACTTCTGTGGGTGAAATAACATTATATTGTATGCCAAGTTTCAATTGAATAGTCGATGTAGCATGATACAACACATTCTTAACTTTTTAAGATAATTTTCCAATTGCAAGTTCCACAACTTTGCCCATGTTCCTTTTAACTTTAAAAGTAGTTTAATGTTCCATAGGTATCATATCAATGGGCATTCAATTACCATTCTAAAGGGGTTGTTGTCACACATGAAAGGGTGTCAAATGAAATTTGTCGTCATATTCAATTATCATATTCAAATTCTTGAGACATTTTGATTTACGACTTTCTCTTTCAGCAAAAGAGATATCTTTCCTCTTAAGAAAATGCCTAAATGTGATAATTCATCTCACATTGTTGGCAAAGAATAGAGCCCCATCACACACGGTAGCTATTCATTTTGATACGAATTTCGTAGTGCTTCTTCACACCTTCTCAAAATACATCCACTCAATCATCTTTCGTTTGAAACACGCAGAATCACATTTCATTTTCAAGGCAATTTGGCCACTTAGAAAGGAGAAAAACATTTTCATACAAAAGGTTATTTTTTTTTGTGAAGATGGCACAAACTAAAAGTACATAAAAGTTGCATGAGTTGAGATAGAGAGAGGAGTATTTATAATTAATTAATTACTATATAATAGTATTCATGAGAAAATTGAGGAGAGTTTATATAAGTAAACGACACGACAAAAAGGTAGAAAGAAAAATATGAAAGAAACATACAAACAATAGAAATTGACTCTTAATGAATCATGTAAAGCACTTTTAAACCTTGACATTAATTAATGCATGTTTTTTTACCGCATTATCTCTATGCATATTGCATTCAATTAAAGCTGGTTAAATAAAGAAAGATTTTAACGAGAAAAATCTCTCACTCAATCTTAACAAATGATTTTATTGAGTGAGCAATTTTTGCACAATATTTTAGCACAATAAATGAAAAATAACAAGCGAAAGTTTCCAATTAGATTAATTATCTTTTCTTTGCATCGATAGAAGAGAGTATATTCAGTATACAAAAAAACAGCAATAATATACAATTTATTGTTTGAGAGAACAAATAAGGTACAAATTGAATGAATGAACTCCTTTTTGAAATGCATGTGAACAAGAGCAAATGTTGTTACCTTTAAATTGCTATAGAAGTACGGTCTGAAGGAATTTATATTGAAGTGAAAATCACCTAATTCGCCAAATTACACAAAATTTCACAACTTCCTGACAAGGAAGTGTACTTCCAGGAAAGCTTAGAAAGGTGTTTACATTTAAATATCACATTACATTGCGTGCAGGGAAATTGTAATATGGGAGCTATGTAAAACAAATTCAATCCCTAAATGTTATCACACGCTAAGTATAATTCACAAGTTTTCAGTGAAAATCCTTAGAAAATTATCATAATAATGAGCAAATAAAGTTCTGAATGCCAACTTTCCCGCCAACACATTTCACCAGAATTGTAATACCCCCAAGAACACTTGTGGAATTTGTTTTGAAGATGCGTTATCTTTCAAATTTGCAATTACACACACCCTCATTCTCACCCAGCATTATTGTCCTTTCCTTTTAGCACACCAGAGTATACACAAATTTTCCAAAATATCTCTCAAAATCTTTTACACTTGGAACACGTAGAAAATTGTACCATCAAATTTATACATACATATGCCCTCAAGAAAGTCACTTTTAGTGCAGAATAATATGTCACAATACCAACGCAAACAACACATAAAACCGTGTAATCAACATTTTGTGGGTTTTACATTAAAATTTATCTTCTGTCTAACTGTTTTATAATACAAAATCTCTACATATTGCAATGAATAACTCTGTGTGATAAGAACTTTCACGAGAGAAACTATACATATTTCATTTACAATTGCATACACTGAACACTATTTTCAAATGTTTTGAACTTTACGTACTATAAAAATTGATATGATCACAGACAAAAGATAAATAAGGTATAAATTTAAGATGTAGAAAATTGAAAGGAAAAAGTAAGTTTAGAAAATTCAAAGGAATATTCTAACTGAGCTTTTAACGGTTAATTTTCCAAAGTTTTGTACAATAATGGAAAGTAACAAAGCACTATTTTTATTTTTATTTTTTTGTAGAATTTTTAAAAAAGTGTATTATATTTGTATCTCCCAATTTCAAAAAGCTTCCAAAAATCTCTCCTTTGAATTCAGTTTAAATTACTCACCGACACCTAAGGGAAACCTTACATCCAAGTTGTCCAAATTAATAACCAAGTTGTCCAAAATAAGAGCCAAATTCACCTCTACATATCAATTCATTTTTAAACGTATTAAGACTAATTTTAGTAAAAACAAAGACAATGAACCCTTGCCAAGTTTCTAAACAACCCTTCTGAAAAGCGACAATAAAAGTCAAATAGTATTGAAAATATCGCACTTCAAACTTGGAACATCTATGCTTATAAGCAGACTGGACAAAATTATGAGCCTTTACCCTAATTATTTTAATTATGTTTCGGCGAAAGATGAATGAAAATTTTCATAAACAATTTTTTCCTATTTTAATTTTCAGTGATCTGCACAATTTCTCATTTTCTATCTCAAAAGTGCTAAATAACTTCTATTTTCTGGAACAAAATTTTTTTCTCTGTGAAACTAAACAAATCACTGATAAATAAATTGTATTGACATTCTCTTCCGCCGTGAGAGGGCACTGTTTTCTCCCGCGAGTGGCGCTGGCAAATGTTTCTAATTTTTGCAAAATTATATTATCCACGAATAGGTGGATATTACAACAAAAATCGACATACATATGAATCAGCTGTTCATAAATTGTCGTTAACCTGTTCTAAAATCTTGTGAAGTTGATTTAAGAAAAAAGCTATTGTAATTAACCTCTTTATCCAGCGACATCGACAATATTTAAGAGGGGGGTTTGTCAATTAAAAGTTCAAAAGTGCTCTGTATTTTTTATTGATTAAATTGATAAATAAACTATCTAAGAAAATATCATAAATATTTCAGAAGCTTATTCGAATTATTTTCGAAGATATAGAGTCGAAAGCAAATGAGCGCCGAGCAGATTTGATTCAAAATTTTGAGGCGTGATTTCTTCACTTCTCATTTTTAAAATTTTGTCAAATTTGTGGAAAAGACTAAGGAAAAACTTAGGGACCGAATGAAATAAATATGGGCCCATTTTCTGCGGCATTAAATTCTCTTCTAGTTGAACTAGAAGAATTGTTGAAAATCTATTTTTCAATTTTTTTTACACCTTGTGAAAGTCAAAATTTTGTCCCAAAAATGTATTTTTTTTTTTGAAAAATCTTGAAAAAAGAGTTCCGGTTTCACGATCTTTTTTTTCAGTTTTCTTAGTTTAATTATGAAACACAGAAATGAAAATTTATTTAGATGTCTTTTCTCAGACGAGAATTACGAGCTACAGATTTCCCGCAAATCCGGGACTGTTGCGACGAGGCGCTCTATTAGACTTCTCATTAATGTCCGTCATGTTGTAATATTTTTTTTTTTTCGAAAAAATCATTTAAGAACTTTAAATATGTATAAAAATATAGCAAAAATTTTAAAAAGCTTGATGGTTGTGTCCTTCTCTTCCAAAAAAGAAACAAAAAAAATCGCGAAAAAACAGCTAAGTTTTGGCCTCTGAAATGACACTCCCCCCTTGAATAGGGTCCGGACTAGGAATATATCCAGGATAAAATATTTATCTCATTTTATTCAGATTATTTAATTTTACTTACAGAAAAAGGAATATAAGTATACGTGTGCTAGATTACCGTGATCTAGTAAATTCTCTTGTTTCCAGTCTTATCAAGACAAACATATATTGCATTCTTTATCACAAAAAAAAAATGCGCACTTGTCTTCTTTATTCTTACATTGGTTTATTGTTCGAAAAAGTGTGGCACCTTATGTACTCTCCACAAGTAAATACGACGATAATAGTGAATGGGAGTATATCTGTTATGCGCTTTAAATCTGTACCCAACAATTTGCTCTCGAAAACACTTAGGAAAGTTTGCAATTGCGAATATGGTGTTGGTAGAACATATGAAAATCATTAATCTCTTCTCCAAACAAAGCTCAAACAAAAAGAAAACATGGATAATCACAGCTAAAAGGTGCTTCCATGTAGGAGTATAGCATTCTTATATATATATATATATATATGCTTGCGAAAATACGGACGAAATATGGAAAGAGCAAGGTGAAAATGGTTTTAAAGAGACCGCAATGTGTTCAAGTGTAATGGCAAAATATTTGATCTGTAATGTTGAATTAGCTTTTTGGGAAGCAGCAGTGGTTCGAATTAACTGGCTGAATTTCAACAATTAGTAGCTTAATGGGAGTGATTGTAAGAACAGTGGGTGTTTTTCAGCATATAAAAAAAACAAATTTCTTGAATATTGTGTGAATTATTTTGTTGTAAAGTATAATTGCTATTTAGAAACTTCTTGTGGTGATGAATCAAGAAAGAAAAAATAATACAACCAATTTCCATATATTCCTGCAGATGTCTCATATTATTGGTGAGCATGATGTAGAGGAATGTAATCTAATTATGGGAAGGTTTTTCACACCCTCTTGTATGGATAATAAAGAGAAGAATAGGGACAAAATTGATTCTTTCAATCAATTACGCAAATAAATCATAAAAATTCCACAACTTTATAGAATTTTTGTCGCTAAAAGCATGTAGAAGGAGCATAAGATAGAATTTTATGACTTGTGGTGGGTAAATTCAATGCAAATACTCTGTGAATATGTGCTGCTTCCTCCTTAGAATTGGGGATTGAAAATATGTCTACAAGAGAGGGTGACTTTCCTTGGCCAGAAATTTCATGTGTACAGAGAAAGTGTTTTTTCATCCCATCCCCCTCTCCCATGTGTAAAGAGTGGGTGGTATAAAAGAAAGGGAATCTACAATTGAAAGTGGGTTGGGAATATTGACTGAAATTCCGAGGATTTTATCCTTCTTCATATAAAATACACCAAAAGAGTGAGAGATGCTGAAGGCACCACAAGAGTTGCGATATGGGCTCAATGTTGAATATCTGTAACGTGATGTGGTTGAACGCAGAAAGGCGGGTGATATGCTCAAAACTATGGGTAAAATGAATCTTTGCCTCAAAGCACCCCATGCGGTGGCTTATTGAGCTTACCATATATCATGTGTGTGTCGCAAAACCACAAATTTTCAATGTATCTACATTGTATAGCATAATAAGATTTTGGCAAGAGTGCGTGAGACACGGTGATGTAAAAGTTACATTATGGGGAAAAATCCAAAATTATCCATTTAGGTGTTTGGTTTTCTTTTTGATTTTGGATTTACCAGCAATCTTGACAGTTTTGTCTTTTATATCTGGATGATGTAAACTCATTGACACTTGTCATTTAACAGTTATAACGAAGTGACAGTTTATTTTCATAACTTTGACATTTAAATTGTCATAAACTGTCAAATTTGCAATGACAAGTAGTTTGGAATTAAAAGTTTCAGATTTGTGTTAATATTTAAGGGATGTTTTTGTTGAAATTCAGCTAATATTTGTGAATTAAGTTTTTTTTTGTAAGCGATATTTATAGACAAGAATTATAAATTATGCTGGAATGGGATTGTCAAACTCATGTTTCGTGCGGAGGCAGTCAAAATCCTGAACGCCAAAATCTCGAAACTCAAAATCCCGAACGCCAAAATCCCGAAAGAGTCAAAATCCCGAATTTTCAAAATCCTGAAAGGGATGAAATTATATGGAGAATAATGTGTAGAATAATTTCCCAAAATACAGAAAATTTCCCTTTGCCTTCGCGAAATCTCGCACCATCTTCTTTACTCCTTACTCTTTGGCTCTGGACAAGGTCGTCCCCACGATCTCTGACGACTTTCTTCCACTTTCATGCGAAGTCCTGCAAATCTTTGGCTGGATTAGCCTTCTTCTTCAAGTCTCCTTTCAATATTCCCCAGTATTTCTCAATGGGGCGGACTTCTGGAGTGCGGGGCGGGTTGACCTTCTTATCTACATATTTGACATTGTTGTTGGCAAACCATTCCAGGGTGGCTTTCGCGAAATGACATGATGCCAAATCAGGCCAAAATAGAGGAGGGATGTCGTGGCTTTGATACAGTGACAAAAGTCGTTTTTGGAGGCACTATTTAATGTAGATATCCGCGTTCATCGTCCCTGTCATGAAAAATTCTTCGCTGCGACGTCCACAAGAGCAGATTGTCATCCAAACCACATATTTCTTCGGGAACTTGTCGTACTCTTTGAACTTGAACTTGCTGGCTACCCCCGTATGAGTCTTCGCCCTGTAAAACTGTTGGCCGGGCAACTGAGTAAATTCACCTTTTACGACAGTTTCGTCGTCCATCAAAATGCATCCTTGAAAGCCTTTCAAAACTCGATCACTCAGATTTCTCGACCTCGTTTTGGCACTTTGCCTCTGCTTGTCCGTGCTATGGAGAGCAGCTTGAGTTTTGTACGTTATCAATCCGTTATACTCTTTGATTCTCTGCACTAAGCTCTTGGAGATACCCAGCTTTTTGCCCACATTTCTGACTGAAAGGCAAGGTTGCTTCTGGAAATGCGCCAACACTCTTCTCCATCCTCTTGCCTAAAGCTCCAGGTTTTCTGCCACATCCTGGCTTTCGAACAACAGTCTTGAGTTCCTTGAAGCGTAATATAACCCTTCGCACCGTGGATGGATACTTTCCGGTGATCCTTCCGATTTCAGAATAGCTCGCTTTTGGATTCTTTAGGTACGTGTCCATGATCAATTTGCGCAGGTTCTCCATTTTTATCACTTTTCTCAGCCAAAACACAACCTTTTTCAGTATTTTTTTTCAGAAATGAAAAGCTGACGAAATTCTCTTGAAACGTCAAAAAAATCTGAACAAAACTCAATTCCTGTGACTAACTTCATGTCGAAAACTTGGATTTAAATCTGGGACAGGCTTTAAAAGTGAACACGAGAACTTGCATTGTAGAACTAGTACATTACCATTTGTTCCATATAATGCTCTAAAATAAAAGAAAATAATAGATAAAATGAAACAGAAAAATATTTACCTTACTTATAAGTATATTTTTTTAAAGACTTCTAAATTTTGTACAAACTGCAACTCTTATATCATTTGTCATTGGTTATTTTCCCAAAGTGACATGTCTTTTTAGATAATGCCATTCACTATCGAGAGCTAAGGGTTGGTATCAAGTGGAAAATTCAATATATAATACCTATAACGGTGTGTAGGGAATTTCACTTGTATTTGAAGTACAAATGTAGACAGGAAAGTGCTGCCGGAAGCAATCATCGTTTCTTTACCACTGAATGTGAAGAAATGCAAAGTGCGTTGGTGAAAATACTTTTTCCATGTCTGGATAAAATCCTTCCTCACTTCCTATCATGTTTCCCACTTTGGTAGGGTGGATGGATATGATATACGAAGGTCTGACAAAGTTGGGTGGAATTTGTCAAATTTTAAGAGTAAAGGGACGATTCGTACAAATGTGGAAAATTGTCATCGGAGATGTTGTCACATATTGAATTGGGTTTTGGGCAGGAGGAAACTGACTAAGGAAAGACGAGAAGTTTTCATTTTAATCATAATCACCAAATCATCGTTCATTTCATTCGTTTAGATATGTCAGGCGGTCGGAAATTAATGGGAATGAAGTTAAAGGTCCCGTCCGATGTCTTTTGGCGAGGGTGAAAAGTGTCTCGCTTGGGGGTTTGACATTGGAATTGATGCAAAGTCCTCACTTTAGGGTGTATGGACCATTTTGAGTATATATGGTTGGTAAAAGTTCCTTGAAATACGATGAACATATACCCTTCGTTGTGGTGCAAAACGACACTCCCAGAGATACAAGTGCAATTTTACACGCAATTTTCGGCATGTTGCTGAGAAAAGCGAGGGAAAAGACATATATCACCAAGATGAATTTTTGCGTAATCAGTGAATTACTAACACGAAACACTTTTCAATTGAATTTGAACCCTCAAGGCTGCCTTCTATATGCCTCCAAACCCTGGATAGAGTGAATGATGAGAAGAGGCCCATCATAGGTGGAGAATGACTGGAGGGATGAAATAAGAAATGCTACGTTGTTAGAATCTATGGAAATTGAGGGATGCCCCTGTATATAAATTATATCCGATTTCAATCTGACGCCTCTGGTACTCACACCCCAATTGTGAATTTTCTCGTCCTGTGCTATAAATTTGTTGGGAATTTGCATAAAATTGTAACTTATCTTCATCAATCAATGATTACTGAATCAACTCTGTTACAAAATCGATATGCCGGTGAAACAGATTAACCATTTAAAATATGCAAATTTTGTAGAAATTAGTTTTATGAATTCGAATAAGTATAAAAAATGTTTTTTTTTTTTAATTTGGAATGTTTGTATTTTTTCATGTGAGTGTTACGTGTGTTTCGATACTACGCGTATTATGAAAATCCAAAATCGGTCAAAATTCGTAACTTAACAAGCAACAGTGTGATTGAAAAATTTGTAAATCGTATAAAAACATTATATTATACTCAATTATATTCCAAGAATTTTTCTCAAATAGCGTAAGTGTGCCAAATTTCGGCATAGTTGTATATAAGCACCGAAGTCCTAAGTTTGAAATGCAATATTTTTAATTCATATTGATATTTTTTGTTACTTCCTTTTCGGGAGGGTTGTGTGGAACCTTAAAAACTAGTTTATCATCTTTGTTTTCTTTAAATCACTTGCTAAAATATTGAAAAGTTTATAATAATATGGACATTGTTTTGGGTAGTATTCCGGCCACTTTGAGTGAAATTCCGGCCACCTTTTTTCTGACCACATTTTGTGACGCAACGGATAGAAAATTTCAAAACGTCAAACGCAATGGGTTTCATATTTAGTTTAATACGTTTATATGACCCACAAGCCTTGAGATCTTCCGTGTAATTTGTCCTGAAGACCTGAAGAGTAGCATCTCAAATTTATGCGCCGATTCCCGTAGAAATTTGCCCTTCCTGAACTCTTTCAAGGCCTTTTCCACATCATCTTTTTCATAGAAGTGATGGTTTTTTCTCTGGACATTGTAGAACTCAGAAATTAAAAAAAAAAACATAAAATGAATAAGAAATTTAGGAAAGCAAAAGATGTTGCCAGAATAGGCAACACTACCTCACCAGAGAGACGCTTACAAAGTATATACTTTTTTACGCTAAATATAGGATCCAGCTGGGAAATTTTACCCGAAATTTAAAGATTGATTCACTATTAACATAAACAGAAACAATCTTTAAGGAAAACTAATCATTTTTCACGAAAAACACCGAAGGAAAACCTCTTGCACTGCACCACAAATCAGAAGACTGCTAGAAACACAATCGATCTGTCACATTTTTCGTAAGACTCAAATTATTAAATTGAAATTATATCTAAAATTTAACTGTCTTTGTGTTAATACATCCTAAAATGAATAAATATTTAAAAGCAAAATGAATTCATTGACTATTCGAAGATTACATACATAATTTTAAGTAATTTATTTGCATGGCCGAAATTACACTCAAAGTGGCCGAAATTAAAAGCTGGACGAAATTTGGCACACTTCCCCTATGCAGTTCTTTTAATCAAACTTTTTTGTCATTTGAGTGGAAATAAAAACAATCAAAATTAAAAATTGGTATAACTTTTTCGCTATTTTATCATGACTAATGATATAGCAAGGGCCTCAAACATGGAAATGCAGAAAATACGTTAATTTTATTTTAAAAATGTTCAAGAATTGTTTTTTCTTTCTCTTTGCCAGTGTAAACTTATTGTTCTTGAGATGTTATATTCTTTAATTTATTCTGCCTTCTTTCCCAACTTTCTTCAGTTTTCTTTTATGTGGCATTACACTTCCTTTTCGAATTGTTATTTTTCCTTTTTTTTCTAACACATAACGGAAAAATTCGATTTACATATTTATGGGGAAAATGTATCTCACTGCCATTTCTTTTGGCATACTGCCCTGGCTTGCACATCATGTTTTGACCATACCATTGTAGTGAACGTTAGAGTGTTTCTCCCCCCAGTCTCCAAAGTCGTTGTCTATACCGACAATTGGATATAATGGTGCTGAGAATGTACATAGAGTGCAAGAAAATTGGCGCCATATACAGAAAATGCTAAAAATTGAAAATCAGGAAATATATTTCAAAAATGAATTGGTGCACAATTAATCGGACATAAATTCATACTCTTGGAGGACATGTTAATTGAAATGGCTATATTGGAAAGCTACGCACTAATTCTGTCTACCAATTTACACACGCATCACGCCATTTCACACACAATTTGCTGTAATGTTCATCGACACCCACCAGAAGTGAAACACTCCAATAAATTTTATTCATGGATAAATGTTTCCACGCTGTGTACAAGATATCATGTGAATAAGCTGAGATTCTTTACAATCTCACTTTACATGATCGGCTTCAATCTAAGTGTTATCAGATCCAGAAATCTTAGTATTGACAGGCTTCTACCCTGAAAGCTTCCTTACACTGAGAGAAATCCGAAAAAGTCAAAATAACATTCCGGAAATGTTAAGTTTATCCTGCAGTATTGGTCCGAAAACGGTGTAAATATTACCCTTTTTAGATGTATTATGGGTTAAAGTTACCCTTCTTTCATGTTGATTTTACCTTTAAAGGGTGTAAAATTAACATTAAAAAATGTTGATATATTTTTACACCTAAAAAGTGTTAAATTTCTGAGGAAAAAAAGTTAATCGCAGCCTCTTTTTTCTCAGTGTATGGAGACCAAGACTTATCACGGCAAATTGTCCGGCAGCGACCTTGCTATGTCTTATTTTTGTAAAGCTTTGAGATAAAGTGGCACATCTTACTCTGGACAAACTGTGTATTTCTATAGAGTGGGATTCATCAGATTTACTATCAATCAGTATTAAAGTATAAGTGGAGAAACACTTCTTACTGACCTTCATTATAAAATATTTTAATATTCAAGTTGATTATGTGATATTGTGTTGGATTACGTTAAAATAAAAACAACGAAGACTCACAGTATCTACCAGATTCCAGTGATTGAATAAGACAATTTTGTGTGGGTTTGATTTGGATTTTACAAGTGAAAGTCTTTTATTTTTCTTCAGCATTTCATCTCTGTCTGTTGTGAAAAGAAATTCTACAGTGAACACAAAAATGGCATATAACGATATTTCGCCGAGATAATTTCAATCTCTTTTATTGCTAAACATTCTGAGACTATGCCTTCTCTTTAACTCTGTGCGGTTTCACTGATTGTTGACAAAGTCATATAAAAATTTTATACATCATGCCCGTATCGCGTCAGAAGCATTGAGTGTTGACAGAGGGATGGGGGGCAGTTTTAGTGACTAACAGAAAAGTTATAGTTAACAAAAGCGGAAAGAACATTTTAAAAGCCACCATTCCATCATATACAGTTTTTCTCCCGTTCCAACCTAAATTACTGCCACATAAAAAGGATATTCCTGGAAGAAAAAAAAGCTTAAACGCTTTGAAAGTCATTCTCAAAGTCATCATAGGGAGTGAGGAGGAGTTACTGTAAATATTTACTTTTCCCGGATAGGAAAGAATTTCCCAACACTACGATGAAGAATTTTTCCTCACTAAGGCACCACACGCAACGTTAATTGAAGGTCACATGCAACTTTTGTTCACTTGAGGAGGATATGGCACGTGCAGAAAAGGATCATTTATTATTAATTTAGTTTTCTACACCACATAACACCAAAAATGTTCACAGGAAAGTTATTGGAGCGGAAATTTAATTTTGTTCTAACTTTTCATAGGGCAATGAATATGAATTACTAATTCTTAGAAAGATATATAATAAATGTTTTGAAATAACGAATTAATTTTCTGTGTTATTTCTGAGTTTTAACATTTTCATGTGGGGAAAATAAGATTATCCAGTAGAAAACAGTCACGGGGAGAAAAGCATATTAAATAAATATATAGCTTTACAGATAACAATAGATTGATTTGCAATCGAATCCAATAAAAGGTTTTATTTATTTTATAAAAGCGAACCACTGATGTTAAAATTCAGGGAATCATTTCAGTGATAAATTATTTAAAGAAATATCTATGGTATTGTATTTTATCATTTCTATGATAAACATTTAAAAGTACAAAATTTGAACAATATTTTCGGAAATTTTCATTCCAAGATAGGGACCGAAGATTCATTTTTTTTTGTTTTTGTAATGCTCCTTAAAAGAGATATAAAGTTTTAAAAATTCGATCAAGGAATAAGAAAAATAATAATATTGAAATGTTGAGCTACCTTATGGCCTCTACACATTAGAAAAATTTATGTCCATATTGAAGATTTTTTCTTACACAAGCGTATAGGGAATTTGCTTTAATATGCACATAAATTTCTCTAGTGTGTAGAGGCCATTATGACCTCTGCACACTAAAAAAATTTATATCCATATTGAAGAGTTTTTCCTAGACAACGTAATGGCCTTTACACACTGGAGAAATTTATGTCCATATTTGACAGTTTTTCCTACATAAGCGTTGAGAATTTGCTTCAATATGAACGTAAATTGCTCTAGTGTGTAGAGGCCATAAGAAATTTGCTTCAATAAGGACATATTTTCTCCAGTGTGCAGAGGTCATTATGCCCCGTACACACCACAGAAATTTATGTCAATATTGAAGCAAACTCCCTACGCTTGTGGAAGAAAAACTCTTCAATTTTGTCATAAATTTCTCAAGGTGTAGAGAGGCCATTATTCTATTTAAATATTAAAAAAAATTCCAAATTTCACAACATTTATTTATTTGTAATATTTTTTTTTTAATATTATGGGTTTGCATGGATCAGTTGCATTTCAATATTTTATAAAGTTAGTCCTACATAAAATTATTTAATTTATTATGTCACTGAGAGAAATCCGAAAAAGTTAAAATAACATTCCGGAAATTTTAATTTTACCCTGCAATATTGATCCAAAATCGGTGTAAATATTACCCTTTTTAGGTGTATTAGGGTTTAAAGGTACCCTTTTTCATGTTAATTTTACCCTTAATAAGGTGTAAAATTAACATTAAAAAATGTTGATATATGTTTACACCTAAAAAGTGTTAAATTTCTGAGGAAAAAATGTTAATCGCACCCTCTTTTTTTCTCAGTGATAACAAGAATATCTTTTTGAGATTGATCTTAACACGGAGAAGCATTTAATGTTTTACTAATACACTCATATAGACAGATTAAGGAATTCATGATATTTGCATTGTCTCCATGATGTTGACCCAAATACTTGAACTTCTTTTCATTTCACTCAAACTCATAATGGTTCAGGACATTAATTTAGCAAGTTATTATAAAATTGTTGAAAGACACGAAGAGGCACTTGGAAAGTTTCTTAATTATCTTCACAACGAGATGAAAATTCGTTAGAATCACTTCATTTTGCAATTTCATGTTGTCACGTTCTGTGTCTCGGGTTGTTGGTTTTGAATAATATCGTATCAGAAAAGGTGACAGAGTCTTGCCCAAAGATTTCAATTTAATTTCCACCTAGTTATATATAAATTTTCCTTTTTGCCATTTTGCGTCCGCGTTATACCGCACATTAAATTATATTTGTTGCGTGAAAATGGTAGGTTTTTCCTTTTTTTTCTCTGTTGAGAACAAATAGTTGACATGATGGATAAAAAGGAGACTTCCATCAAGAGGGAGTGTTTTCTGCTTTGGTGCCCATGGAGGTGTGTTTGAGCGTCGAGACGTCGCCAGCCACAAATGACGCCATCCTTCTCAGTAGGGGTGGATTTGGGGTATATAATTTAAGGGGAGAAAGTCTCAAGTGGTGACGTCTCAAAAGGTTGTACGTGTCTAAATGTGAATTTCTTCGATGTATACACTAATTAGCATAAGGATCAACATTTTATATATAAATTGCCTGAAAAGAACAACCAATGACTTTTATGATATGGACTGTGCACAATAAATATGAAGGGAGAGGAAAATAACTTTTGTGCTTTTGCCTCGTTGAAATCTCTCTTAAGGGTGAACAATTTACTTTAATAATATTAATGCTGCGGGGAGATGGAAAATTTCCCGTGGAGACTTTCACCCCATCAAACAGTCACTTTTGTACATTTCTTTGCATTTTGCATGATCCTTTTTTGTGAGAAAATTGCGAATTTCTCTTTGGTACAGTGACGGACTAAATTATTCTGTTTATATTTGTTCGCAAATTTCACTATATGGTATTGCTATTATACTGTTTATGTTCTCTGGGGCGTAAGCTTGTTCATTTTTTTTTATTTCGCAGAAATAAAGCAAATTCATTTGGGGTAAAAGTTAATTGTCGTGAAGTTTTTTTTAAAGTCCTAGACGTAATGTTCACATTAATATCCTCTAAAATTTAACCTAATGAAAAAATTCTGAACACTAATATTTAGTTAAGTCAAAAAAAAATTGTTTTCGAAGAAATCGGATACCGGAGGGATGACAAAAAATACAGGTCATAATAATGCAAAATAAAGAATCTCAGCTCAAACGAGTTAGGGGGAAGTGGGACACTTTTGAATTGGAACAACTTTGAAATTGGGCGTTTTTCTCTAATTTTTAATTGAAACTGAATCTCTAATTGACACTGAGAAAAAAGAGGGTGCGATTAACTTTTTTCCTCATAAGTTTAACACTTTTTAGGTGTAAAAATATATCAACATTTTTTAATGTTAATTTTACACCTTTTTAAGGGTAAAATTAACATGAAAAAGGATAACTTTAACCCCCAATACACCTAAAAAGGGTAATATTTGCACCGATTTCGGATCAATACTGCAGGGTAAAATTAACATTTCAAGAATGTTATTTTAACTTTTTCGGATTTCTCTCAGTGTATGATGTATTCTAGCTCAATTAACCAATTGCGAAGCTAAATTACATCATGATAAGGCATAATTCTATTTAAAAATAGGAGAAAATGCACAAATTCAAAGCTGCTCCAATTCAAAGGTGCCCCATTGGAAGTATCCATAAAATTGATAATATAGGGTAAGATGGGGTAATTTGGAATCATGTCTAATTTGGAAACAGTGAGATTTTCTGATAGTTTTGGATGGCAAAAGGAAAAAACAATATGTCTTGTACTTATTTGTGTTTTTTTTTTGTCTTTGACCATCTAAAACAGTGAGAAAATCTTAAAATTCCAAAATAGACATGATTCCAAATTACACCACCTTACCCTAACTCAACAATTAGAAATTATGCAATTTATTAAGTGGTAATTTGCTAAATGGAAATTAGTTCTAAAACATTGCTCCTTACTGTATAGACTACACAGAGCCTTGTTGTTCTCTTTGTACAATTTCAGGAATTATTTTAGCTCCACGATTGAAAATTTAATTGTCTCTCATTTACATTTTGCTATATTTTTGAATGGGAAAATAAGGGTTTGGCCTGCCTAATATATAGTTAATGATTGTATAGCTGTTCCAACACCCCATTTTCTCGCCACAATTAATCTTATTTACTCACATTACAAATTCAATAGAATTTGGGATTGATGTTATAATGATTTTTTGACTCTGTAGACTAATTTCAACACAATTACATGTACAAAATAATAATTTAGGTATATATTCTAATTTGCCTTTAATTGGGTCTATAACCCCTCCATCCCTCTGATTTAATTACTTTTCACGAAGTTGACAAGGGAATATTTATAATATTCTGTCAAATACAATTATTTACGTGAATTTTTTCTTTGAAACATTTTCATCTCTCCCCCAAGGTGAAGAATTTGACTTTTTGAACTTTGTATTTTGCAACATTAAATTTAAGAAATATATTTCATCATTAAGCGATGAGAGTGTACTAACTTTGTCTTTTCTTTCTCTTTCTAGGTAAGTAACTCAGTTGGAGATCAAGACAACGAAACAGTGTGAAAATCTTCTGTAATCCAGATAAATGGGTTTCAATTCATTCTCGAGAGAAGTATTGCAATATTTTTGGTGTATATAGTCTCTTGCGAGGGTGGTAAATATTTTGGAAGATGTGAAAGAGAGTTGGCAATTCATTATATATTTATTTTTTTCTTTCAAGAAATTTTTTTTATGTTTTCGGAGAATTTACGAGGAATTCGATAATTTTATTTCTATAGAAAAAGCCGAATAAGCTTAATAACTTTTGAAGGGAAATATTCCTTAGTTTATGAAAAATACTGTTAAATCATCCTTGAATTTGACCTTTAGATCAATTTCATGGAGTGTTACCATACATCAAAGTTGAAACATTGCTTCGTAATGCTCATGTAGTATACGAGGTATGAAGATGAAGTGAAAATGACTATGAAGAATTTCTTAAAGCTTCTTCTATATTATCCCTACATCTACCCCATATTATAGCAATTTCTATCTATCGATCTGTGAAAGATTCCATTTGTCTGTGAATTTTCACCTGTTTTGTTCCCATCAATTCAAATTTACTACCCTTCTATTGCCTCATGTAGGCTGTTGAAATTGCAGATGAGGGATCTTCAGTACAGACACTGGACAAATATTCACATAGATAGCTAAAGGGGCGAGTAAATTCAATAATAGAGCTACGGCAAGTTCATGAAATGCCACTGCATATCCAAATGCTAAATGACCTACGGAAATGATGGAGTGTGAACATGAATTTTCACTATCACTCTCACTTTTTCTATGCCCCCTATTCCCACTTTATCAGTCCCCTTTTACATTTTTAATGTACACTCAGAAGAAATGCTATATAAAAGGGACAGATAATCCTAACCGGCTTATGTAGGTGAGATTCTTAACGTGAGCTAACTCGAAGTGCATGCAAATTCGATTTGGAGCTGAAGTTGGGAGACGCCATTCAGTTATCTTGAATCAAATTCGTGAAATTATACAAATTTTGTATTTAAACCAAAATATCAAGGATTTGGATGAAGTGACAGAAAAGTGTTATGTGGGTGAAATGTAGACCAGAATGTTATCTATAATTTTGCCGTAGAACTTGAACTCATCGATTACTCAGAAGCCAAGATAAGCGAGGTTTTTTGTTTCTTAACTCGTTTTTTCATCCAGAGTTCCGCAAGTAGTCATTTGTTGAACTTCAACTATATCAAAGAATTGTTGTATTTTGCGGGACTTTCCATTTAAACCCCTATTTTAAGTGTCTTGGTGGAGTAGAGGCAGTCAAATTGGCATCTGAGTGATTTCAAAGCGTTATTATGGGAAAAATCATTTTTTTCACACTTAAACGGCAAAATCGGAGTGATAGCGTAGTCTGAGTGGAAAATGATGTATGGACGAAATGTAGAGACAAATGTGCTCTACAATTATGTTGAAGTAATCATCAAAATCGGTTCAGCGACAGTCGAGATAATTGAGGTTATGTGATATTGAAATTGGTTTTTCGACTGTGGCGCCCCTGGTGTTGGTCCCACGAAGTTCAAATATTCTAGAAAGTTGTAGCATTTGGTGAGATCTTTCGTTTAAGCCCTCATTCATCAAAATCGGTCACATAGAACCGGAGATATGATTTTTTTAATTTCGTGAACTTTGACCCCTCATATCTCCGGTTCTATTGAAACCACAGCGCGCATACGCACCATTTTGGAAACGTCCTAGACTGGACTACAACATACTAAAATTTCATTAACTTGCACAATGCCGTTTTTGAGAAAAGTGACTTTGAATTTCGATGAATTTTGACGCTATCACAGCGCCACCTTTGGTGACTTTTTGAACTTCCATCTGAAAGTGCTCATCGAGACGAAACCAAAAAGGTAAAATTTAGGTCGCTATGTTAATTAGAACCGGAGATAGAGGCCGGTCAATGTTCGAACTTTGACCCCTTATAGCTCGGGTCAGGGGTTTTAGATCGACTTAAGTTTTTTTTTGTTTGATAGGTATAATCAACGGCTACAACATACTAAAATTTCAGCCCGATGCACAATGCAATTTTTGAGTTATTTAACTTTTAAGATTTAAAAATTTTCTTTTTAAAAAAAGCGCCCCTAGCGGTGGTTTTATGAACTTGCGATGTTAGAAGGGGAAGTGGCATTTCACGAGAGCTTTCCAAAAAGCCCTCACTTTTTAAATTCTGACAATTAGAACCGGAGTTATGGCCATTTTAAGAAATTTTTTTGGACCCTTATAGCTCGGGTCAGGGGGGTCGGGGACCTTAAGTTTGGTATTGATGGAAAGCTCTAAGGCCCAGCTATAACATACTAAAATTTGAGTCCGCTGAATGCCATAGGGGCGGAGCTATTGAGAAAACAAAAAAAGGGGGGTCTTCAAAATGGCGGAAGGAGGGGTGGGGGGTGGGGGTCTATGCACCAAGTTGCAATTTTCACCCGATATATAACCTTTGCCGAAAACCGCAAGTCGATATCTTTTTTAGTTTAGGAGCTATTAAGCTCCAAAGAGCGGCCGGCCGGCCGGCCGGCCGGCCGGGAACGTAACTTAGCCACACATATATTCGGAATCAGGAAGTGGCGAAACACATTTTGGCCAAATTTGAGGTCGATCGGACGACATGAAATTTTGTTAGGATTATAGTAGGTGAGATTGTTAAGAATCTCACCTAATTATACACCGAGAAAAAAAAGAGGGTGCGATTAACTTTTTTTCCTCAGAACTTTAACACTTTTTATGTGTAAAAATATATCAACATTTTTTAATGTTAAATTTACACCTTTTTAAGGGTAAAATTAACATGAAAAAGGGTAACTTTAACCCGTAAAACACCTAAAAAGTGTAATATTTACATAGATTTTGGATCAATACTGCAGGGTAAAATTAACATTTCCGGAATGTTATATTAACTTTTTCGGATTTCTCTCAGTGCACATTCTATATGCCTCTTACTACAATTCCTAGATTTTTTTGACCCTCCTCCCCCTCGAATTTCAATCGTCTACCCACTGGAGACAAAGGGGTTTAACTTATCTTTCTGAATTAGACGATTTTTGAGAAATAATGTCACGCTGTTAGTATGATCTAATCCGTATGTCCCTCTCATTCGTTCAGTAGTCACCAAACCTAGGGACCAAAAGACCCCTAAAGATCCCAAGACTTGGGTTCCTGAATCGGTTTTAGTCTGATATCAACCGGTTTTGAAGCGTTAACTAATTTTTAGCTGCTATTGAACTGCATTGTTCCTGGAAAGCTATTCTTAAAGGCTTTAGGGGCGAACTATGACTTGATTCAGATCGTTTGCGAACTGGTAAACTTTCTAAAACACTTAGGCAGTGAAAAAAAACATTGGAAAGTCTTCGAACTTTTAAACAAAATGCATTTTTCCATGAATTTGACTATATAATTAATTTCATAAATTTAGGTCACATGCGAAAATCCTTTTGTGGTATAGAATTTAGGCCATAAGCTCAAGCATTCGGCAAAACCAGGACGCTTTGACAATCTTTCATTTTGGATTATATCAAAGGGATATTCTTTAACTTATAGGGGACAGTCGAAGGATATTTAAATTCTGGACGACTGTCTATCGATTATCAATCTGTAATGAATTGGTTATTAATTCTTTAATTCATTGTTATTCTTAATACATTTCTTACAATTTTTAATTTCTTTGTTTCAAAAAGGTTTTGTGGGCAAAACATTAAAGTCATGAAATCGAGTATTTTGTATAGCTGGGATGCTTTGCAACCACTTTCGTATACATTTCCCTTAATTTAGCCATATCTCTGTTAATACCATCAACCCCAACTTCATCAGATTTTTAAAGTTTTCTCCTCAGAGAGTGTGGTGTTTTAGTGAAGTGTAGAGCAGAAAATGTGAGAGACAGCCAAGAGAAGGGTTATCTGACGGGTAATTTGTCTGTCCACGACGGAAGTTAAATGCTGAAAGAGAAGCAGAAGATGAAAAGTGATAAGAAGGAATGAGTGTGGCAATTCATTTAATGCGGGTGTAATCGATTTAATCGTCTTCCTGGTAAATTCAAATGGGTAAAATCCTTATTTGACGTGTTTCTCTACTTTTTACTGCTTCTCGCTTAGAGATGTTGTTGTTGTTGAATAGCTTTTCAAATAAAAGTCCTAAGGAGTATTTGACGTAAAAGCAGAGTAGATTTGTATTGTTGCCATTGACAGTGTTCAGTTGATGGCTAATAATGTTCTTAATCTGTCGATTTCTTTTTCCTATGAGATATTAAGGTACTTTGGATAGCAAATCTATTTTATATGTACCTGTCACATCTTTTCATTATTTAGTTAGCTGGGTATAGAATACAAAGAATTGTGTAATGTTCGAGATGTCAACAAGAAAAAAAAAGAAAAGGTTTTCAATGTAGGACAGAATTTTCGTAATCAATTTTTCTTTCTTTCTTTTTCTTTTACCAGTTAGAAAATGGATAAAGGGATGGGAAGTTAGAGATCTTGAGAAAATATATATTGAAGGAGAATGATGGTGAATGGTGAGAATGGATGGTAGAAAAAAAAAACATTGGAGAAACAATATCTTCTTGATACTAACATGGACTATATGTACATACATAATTCTTAACAGCTAAAGGATCTCCATCTCTTGAACCTAAAATACATCCCCTATTACTTTTGGTTGAAGGGCAATAAATTTTTATATGGAATGTGTTATGCGTTCCACAATCTTAATTTGTAAATCTTCTGAGCCACGGTGAAATTAAATGGATGGTGTTATTGAAAACAATGTATGTAGTATGTGTTACGAAGGACAAAATTGGATTTTGGGGCAATATGTCAATATATGAGAATGCTATAAATTCTCCACAGTATACCAACATTTTATCCCACCTCCCTCACTTACTCGTGCTGATATTTTAAGGATAATTTATTTCATCCTCTTCTCAACGTTCCGAATTGTCTTGAGCATCAACAAAGTGGTGCAAGCTCAATGGGTGAAAGGGGAGTGGGAGGTGGAAACTTTTCAACTTTCACCAGAATGTTATTGTGCGTGCGGTCGATTTATCGACATTATATTCTTTATATATCTTTGATATTTTGCCATAAACCTTTATCAGTTGCACATAAAAGAGAAAAGGCCATAGTTCTTCCAAGTAATCCAAAAATTCGACTGTTTAGGGTGAATATCATTTTGCGGGTAGAAGTATGACATCGTCCCAAGAGATTCATAAACACTCTTATCCATCTTAATCGTGATTAATTGGCGAAAACTAACAAGACAAGTAAATATGATGATTCACGCAAATACGACTATTTTCCAAAACTTTAGCAATTTGTTTACAAACAAAGGCAAAGTATAAGAACAAGAAAATTCTCTTTTAAAATTCTCTACGTACTTTTATTTTTCGAATTAAGAAAATTTCGTCCATTTTTTGGATTTTTTTTAATAAATGCACAAGCCACAGAATTTCGTTTTGTAAACGTTTGTAAGGTTTTGTGAGAATTCACGAAATGCTCGTAAATTGCTTAACTCCTAACAAGTTCATAAAAGTTTACCCTTTTTCACAGTTTTGTTTGTCAAATAAATTAATGAATAAGGGAAAGGCTCATAATTTTGGACAGTTTCTAAATTTGGACACTTTGAGGGTAAAATTGGACACTAAAAATAAATTGATTAAAATTATGGATTTTTATTCCAATATTTGATGAATAATGAATTATATCTAAATATTTGTTCTTTTTGGAAGATTTGAAAACTAAATACGTTAAATTTTGAATGTTATTTGAGATGAAATTGCTTTGTTGAAAATCCAGTGTCAGCAATTGCTAAAATAATAATATGTTGAGCCCTATTTTTGAAATATTTAGCTTACAGAAAATATCAATACTGATTAGCTCAATTTAAGCACTTTTCTCGTTAAGATATAGAAAAATTATCTGTGACAAAGTTGTAGATGAATAAATTTCCTATAAAAATATGTCAATTTGATAGTTTTAACGTTTGCGAGAGTAAAACGTCACAAATTATCCGAAAACTGACAAAATTTGCCCCAGCAATTTTGAGAATCTCCACAAAATCGACTTTTAGAAAATGATTCGAAAATCACATTTCTTTCGAGATAGAGGAAAATAGTCTTCTGCAATGTTGTAGAGCAGTAAATTTCCTATAAGAATATGCTCATTATAAAACGTTTTAGTTATCTCAGAGCTCGTGAAAGAATTAAATAGAGTAAGTGTACCAAATTCCGGCCACATTTTTTGTTCTTCTAATATCCATGAATTTTTAGGTTTTGCATACTCTAGAGAGAATATACAATGCAAAAGAATAACAAAAAATGTAGCTTCGACGAGCACGATGATCTGAAAAAGACATTGAAAGAATTCCGGGAGGGCACGGAACTATGAAGGTGGCCGAAATAGGGCACCAAAGCTATGTCTACATTTTTATTCCCTTTAAAAATGATTAACAATGAATTTAGAGAAAATAAAGACGATAAACTGTCTACAAGGTTCCAAGAAACACTCCATATTAAAAAGTAACATAAAAAAATTCAATTTCTATTAAAAATATTACGTTTCAAACTTAAGGCTTTGGTGGTTGCATGCAACTATGCCGAAATTTGGCACACTTACCCTATGCGTTTTCACAAGTTTTGTTCCAGTCTCTCCTACTTGGATTACTGAAGTCAACTCACTTTAATAAATGATATTGCAAATTTCTGGGCTTCTTGTGACATTCTACGGTTTTGAAATGGAGAACAATGGACATCCTAGTGAGTCGAATTAGCTGTCCAAATATACAACCAAGTTGTCCAAAATAAGAGTCAAACATACTCTACACAAGGGCCCCTCGACATTTCATTTTTCCATACATTTTTGCATAGAGGCACTGAAGACTATTGGCAAGTTTTTTCCTAAAGAGAATTGACTTATCATTCTGATATTTTTCGAAATCGTGCATTAATAAAAGCTATCTAAAAATACATATTTCATAATGTTCGCCGAAATAATACAAGAACTATAGGCAAATTTGTTTAAGTCGCGGTGCAATATCTACAAAAATTTTACAAGGAAAAGTGAAAAATAGCTTCACTTTTTATTAGGCTTGATGGGCCCCTACTCTACATATCAATTCATTTTTAAACGTATTGAAACTAATTTTAGTAAAAATAAGACGTTAAATAGCTTGCTAAGTTTCTAAACAACCCTTCTGAAAAGAGAGTAACAAAAAAAAGTCAATTAGTATCGAAAATATTGCACTTCAAATTTGGAGAATCGATTCTTACACTGTCCAAAATTATGAGCCTTTACGCTATATATTTTTCTTTTTATAAAATATACTTGTAAGTGATCCTATAAAATTGCAATTTTTATCGTATTATTTTGCTATTTGTAAATTTTTATTTTGTTTGTACTTTAAAGATAATGCATTGAACAATTGACAAAAATGTTTGGATAATTTATTATACAGATTTATTCTAAAATTCTTATTGAACTTTTTCTCAAGGAGCATATTGTTTTAGTTCATAAAATTATCTTTATCTAACTAAAAACTTTATTAAGTGAATGTTGATAAAAGTACGAACGTTATTTAAAAGTCGAATTCATAAACTTTAAATTACCATAAAGTTTTATTCACATACCATCTTCGCGATTGCACTTGAAGTGATTTCTATTATGAGAAATTTCTTCCAGCTTATAAAACACCATACCAGCAGTGTTTCAATAAGCATCTCCAATCCAACATGATTCTTAACTCTTTCGCGTCTTTAGGGTAATGTCATGACTCGGGGAAAAAAGTTTTTTTTTGGTATTTACATTAATTGAAATCTATCTGTTCGTGTACGACATCATAATAGAAGGATGTAAGATTCTTGGCTCATTTTCTCAAGACTCCAGTTAGATTTCAATTAATGTAAATAGCCAAAAAGAAACTTTTTTCCCCGGGTCATATATGACCCTAAAGACGCGAAAGAGTTAAGGCATTTGCACCCAGTTACATTCAGTTCGCCCAGTGTGAAATAAACAATCTCCTCTTGGGCTTCGTTGCTTCAGCCAAATCCTTGTGCAAACTACCCACCACCATTCATATATGAATAGTGATCTATCGTGGGCCAAAGTACAACCAAAACCATCTCCATTTGCATGATTCATAGTATTCTACCGGGTGTTAGAATAACATTTTCGGATATACAGATGCACTCTCACTGTGTACTGGGAAAATTTCTTCGGGAGAAGATGGTCATAATTTAAAATTTACGGCCGTCTCTAGTCTCTCCTCCACACACAGTTCAACAAACCCCATTGACTTGCCCCAAACTTTATTCTTGCATAGGGGGAGGTGGGGCTATTTTAAGCAGTGGGACTACATTGTTATTTTTTCGCATATTTATAATGGAAACTGGGTTTTAACATGATGTAATTTGGATAGACAAAATATTTGTGAACCTAAATAAAATAATTGTAAGGCCGAGTTTCATTTAGAAATAGGCAAAAAAAGTCATGTAACAATCTAGCCGCACAGCTCAAAGTAGCCCCACATCCCCCTATAGTAGAAATTCTCTGGCCCCAAGACCTATTTTCACCTCAAACCACAGACACTGGACGTTGTTACACCGATCTGTAATTTAGATACACAAGTCAGTTGGGGTGAAATCTTTTACGTAAGCCCACCCCGCAGTTCCGCACAGCATCCAAAAACTGACCCATTCCCACCAAAATTTTAGCACAAAACCATCCTCTAGAAATATTTTGTCGGCAGAGAATTTCCTTCAACTTGTGATTTATAGCTTTTCATCCTATACTGCTGCTGAGAAAATGTTAGGCACTATTATCCGCTTGAGATAAATATTTTTCCTCGTCTGAAATAAATATAAGGTTCGATGTAACGGTGTTGTAGAATATGTATATAAATTTTTGTATAATGTATTCATTCATCCCTTATTTTCGAAATCGATTATCGGCCAAACTAAGTGATTATCGTTTCCACTCGATCATCAATTATTGTTGTTGCCATCCCTCCAATTGAACCCCTGATTTCTTGAGGTTATACAGTATACATACAAGGTTTCTGGGGGCGTTGTTCGAGATTCTGAGAGAAAGTTGCAAGGAGCAATAAACAAGTGACACATCATCAATCATATTACATATATATGGTAAATGTGTCTTAAATGTGTATTCCATGAAGCCACTATTTCCTCAATTCATCCACCAAACATCCCCATATTGAAGGGATAAGAGCCCCACGTCTTATCGACATGACAGACAACTGTCTTTTTCACTTTACTCCCATTCATTCTTCCCTGACCATACCATTCCATCTACTTTAATCTACCTCATCCTCTTTCTGCCACAATAAATAAACATAATTCTGCGATGGTACATTTCATGATATTGATTTTATCTACAAAAAGTGTATTGAAATGGTGAACAAGGAAATTCACTTTTCTTATTTACCTAAAGATAAGCATACTTTCATTATTGAATTTCATCAATATTCCGTCACTTTACTTTTCTTCCACAAATTACCACAAGAATCATTTATTTCCTATGCATACAGAAAACTAGTATCGATACACCAAGTATTCAATCACAATCTTCGATATTTGTTATGAAATTTCCACAAAGTGTGTTGTTGACAAAGAGATTGATTTGGATCAATTTCACTGTAAATATTTTCCTCAAGATATAGCCATAAACTGAATAACCTCAAAAAAGAAAAATACAGGATATTGTCGTTGTTCCTATATGATTTGTTGCTCCACTCTAGGCTTAATAGAAAATCATTTAAGCGTTATTGTTTGTTTCATACATTATAGGTTTTCGCAAGTTTGTGTGAATCTCTATTCCTATCCACTAGGGTAAGTGTACCAAATTTCGACATAGTTGCATGCAAGCGCCAAAGTCTCAAGTTTAAAATGTAATATCTTTAATAGAAATTGATTTTTTTTATTCCTTCTACTTCAGGAGTGTTGCTTAGAACCTTGTAGACGGTTTATCGTCTTTATTTACTCTAAAATCATTCTTAATACATTTTAAAATGAATAAAAATGTAGACATAGCTTTGGAGCCCTATTTCGGCCACCTTTATTCTCATAGTTCCTTGCCCTTCAGGTATTCTACCAATATCTTTTTCACGTCATCTCGTTTGTCGAAGCTACATTTTTTGTTATTCTTTTACATTGTATAATCTCTAGAGTATGTAAAAACAAAAAAATTATGGAAATTCGAGGAATAAAAAAGGTGGCCGAAATTGCAAGCCGGCCGGAATTTAGCACACTTACCCTATGTCTTTATTATGTTCTCTGTGTCTAAAACCCAAAGTTTCTGACTATGATATTGCTTTCCTCTAAGCTGGTATACTATATGCATGCATATAATGATGTAAAATCCCTGTCTGGATTTCAATATCATTTTATTTGACCAAATTGGCACCTTAGACTGCAACAGGAGATTTGTGTTGATCAAAAGTTGGTTGAAGATGGGAGTCCCACTTGTCGCCTGAAAGTCATTTCGTCTCAATCAATTTCCCTCTCGTGCTACTACTACTCACTTTACGATTACGCCCATTGCAATCACATATTTTCCGTGACGTGAAATACTCTGTGGAATGAGTTTTAGCATCTCCAGCAATAAGATCTCTCAGCCAGACATACACGTCGGGATAAGTTGGGGAAAAAAGGGAAGAGGGGGCAACCACATAGAGAGTATGACATAGCTTGGAGGAAAATTCGTTTCCCGGACTAAATTTACATATATGCAAAACTAGCTCAGTTTGAGAGTTCTTTGTCATGGAATGGTGCGTTTTGCATCACCAAAAGTCATCCGCATGTTTCTACATACCCCACTGGGATCCTCTCTCTCTCTATATATATATTCATATGTTGTGGCATTTTCCTGCTGAAAAGTGAATTTAGGTGTCGCTGAGATAATAAATAAGATGTTTAGAAACGTTCAAATACTCTATATTGCACCATGCATGGATGCTGGTAGATAATTTAGGGACATCTTACTGTTGCTTATTTGACTTCTGTTGCTGAATTTTCAATTTGTTACGATGTAACATTACTATGGGGTCTACGAGCTATGGGGTCTCTTATGGCCTCATCGCCAATTTTTGTCAGAAAATTATTCCGAAAACCAAATATAATGTGACGTGTTATCATAAGACACCAAATATTTTTAATTTTGACGTTTTTCGAAATCATTTTAAACATTGTAGTGTTTTTTTTTGTGAGAAGGCCACAAATAAAGACAGATACCACAAGTAACGCGGCCACTCTATATGGCGAGAAAAGACCTTTTTCTTGTTAGTAAATACAGTGCCCGCTCTCTAATCCGGATCGGCGTAATCCGGAAGAATTCTCGACGGTTACATATAAAACAATTTTGAAATTATGTATGCATGTCTGTTCACCAATGAAAATTAATTATCTTGTGAAGTTTTTGTTTAATAAATGAAGTATAATAGCATAGAATTCTCTAATTATGTCTTTTTAATCTTTTTTAAAACTTTTATACTAATTTTACAAAAAAATCTTGTATTATATTTCCGAGATGTTGAACAAATTCAAAAAATCCATCCGGATTACGAAGCGGACATCTGTCATATTGTCTCCCAATCATCCGGATTACAAAGCGGGCACTGTATTGTTAAAAAAATCACTACTTCACAAATGCCATAAAAACTAGAACTGCTAGAAAAATGCCATGTGCCCTAAAATAGGGTAAGTGTGCCAAATTCCGGCCAGCTTGCAATTGGCCATATTTTTTGTTCCTCGAATTTCCATGAATTTTTAGTTTTGGGATACTCTTGAGTTGTACAATGCAAAAAAAAATAACAAAAAATATCGCTTCGACGAGCAAGATGATCTGAAAAAGATATTTAAAGAATTCTGGAAGGGCAAGGAACTATGAGAATGAAGGTGGCCGAAATAGGCCACCAATGCTATGTCTACATTTTTATTCATTTTAAAATGTATTAAGAATGATTTTAGAGAAAATAAAAATGATGAATTGTCTGCAAGGCTCCAAGCAACATTCCTTATAAAGCAGTAACAAAAATATTCAATTTTTATTAAAAATATTACATTTCAAACTTGAGATTTGTCGCTTGCATGCAATTATGCCGAAATTTGGCACACTTACCCTATATCACTATTGGCATTTAAATTAGGTTCTTATGATAAATTTCTTCAGAACCCGTACCAATTTTATGCCTTGTACTGTAAAATGTTCAAATTGAAAATTATAGGTTAAGTGTACCAGATTTCGGCATAGTTGCATGCAAGCGTCAAAGTCTCAATTTTGAAATGAAATATTTTATTACAAATTTAATTTTTTGTTACTTCTTTTTAAGGACTGTTGCTTGGAACCTTGAAGATAGTTCGTCGTATCTGTTTTCGCTAAAATCATTCTTAATACATTTTAAAATGAATAAAAATATTTCGGGTAATATTTCGGACACATTGATTCTCATATTTCTTTGCCCTTTCGGAATTATTTCAAAGTCATTTCCACATCATCTCGTTTGTCTAAGGCAGATTTTTTATTTTTGCATTGTATAATCTCTAGTACGCAAAAATTTAAAAAAAATCATGGAAATTTGGGGAACAAAAGAAGTGGTCGAAATTACAAGCTGGCCGAAATTTGATACACTTACCCTACGTGGTTTAAAAGAATTAGTAATTATCAGCACGAGTCGGTACGAAAAGTTTTTGGGAAAATGATTATGACTGGCTTGATACTTGTTTACTAAATGATATTTTAGTTTGTTTTTTTTGTTGACAAATTGCATTTCGGTAGTTCAGTATAACATGAATGTTTTCAGATGACAGAGGAGAATGCAAGATAAATTGTTTGAAAAGTCACACCTCCGCTCTCAGACCTATGCATATTTTCCTGTAACCACAAGAACAATCTCTAAAGAGATTTCAGAAGTTCATGCTAGATTTGTTGTGACTCGAATGAAGACTCGAATGAAGACTGAAACTGAAGTCTCTAAAGAATATTCGTGAGAAAATTTCCTTACATGTAACACATTCATTTACGAATGGCACATCATTAATTATAACCCGAGTTCATCAACTTGCACCCCTTCTTTTGAACCACCACAATTCATTAAATTGCTAGAGAGATAAGCAACGACATGTTTTCCCAAATACATTCAACAACTTTGATTCTTCAAGCGGAGGAGTGTAATTTGTATGTGGAACTAGAATTTAAATTTAACCTATAAATAACAATGCCTCAAAAGAAGAAGATAGAAAAGAATGAAAAATACAGGGAATGTGGAAGAATTTTATTTGATGTTAACAAATTGTTTCCATTAAAATTATGTAAAATTTTCCATGGTGAGATTTTTTGTATTGTTCAGAAATTGTTGTTATAATAATTTATATAAAATACAACTTTTTTTTTGTTGATAATCCACATTTTTCCTGAATAATCCTATTTTGTCTATAGATATTTCTTGACAAAAATCTACTTTAAAGTTTGTGAAATATTAATAAAATTATGAAAAGGAATTTAGATAAGATAAAAAACAGAATATTTCATTTTGTCAAACAGTAAAACATTTTAATTCATGTGCCGAACACGAATATTTGCCAAAGAGAAAAAGAATTTCAATTGCTCTATTTATTCAGCAGAATGTTAAGAACCACTACCACAAACTTTCACATTTACTCTCTCGTTGTATACACATCTTGGCTTCACATTCTCATATTTTCCCATTTTAAGTCTTCACATTTCGCTCATAAGACGAGAATTTCCTCTTTCACATGCGAGTTTTCAATTTCATATTGCAACTTCTCAAAGGGAAAGTTATTTCTTGAGGAAAAAAAAATGCAAGTCCTCCCCCATTTACGATATGCCTTAAAGAAATTTTCCCAGCGATTTTACTTTACAATTTACAACAAATTCTAAGACGAAGGGGAAAGATACAAACTTATACATAAGTATTTCCTATATGAAATTTAATATTCTTGTGTGAAAATTGTAGCACGATTTTATCTTAGTATCACCATGAAACTGAATATTGGTACAAGAACATTATGACAAGTTTGAGAAATTTTAATAATTCTATTTCGAGATGGAGAGATGTAAGTGTTATTTCCTTCTCGTGTTCTCACCGATAACAAGGGATAGAATGTGATAAAGAATGTATCTTGAGTTTCGCGATTAAATATAACCTCAGAAAAGTATAAAATATCAAAAAGATGTAGTGTTACACTAAAAGCCACATTATAACATAATATAGAGTTATCAAATACTCTACTACTTGACACTTGCAGAATTACCACAAAATTCTGCACTCAACAATTTCCTTGGGTGAATTAATATTTAATTGAAATTCATGATGGCAACAAATCAGCAATAAACTCTGTGTAAACTGACAAAATAAATAGGACAAACTTTTAGCATAAATCTACTTCCACCAGTACTTGTATATATTCTCTCCATAAGCCACTATTTGTCGCATGAAATTTATTAAGAAAACAGATGTTTTAAGTACACCTTAAATCAGATTTAATTGATATTATTTTAAATGATTCCAGTTTGCCATTCCGGGGTTGACTTTGCCTTCTGATTTCAAAATTTTCTTTAATTCTAGCACTTTATGATCTCTACCTATAGGACATAGTGAAGACCATCCTTAAGTACTAGAAATAATAAAAGAAAAAAAACTTATGCAAAGCAGGGTGCAAAGTGGTGATTATGAGAAGTTATAAAATTAAGTTAAAATTAAATTGCCATTCAGGTGATTAGATTAGCCTGGCAATTTTGCTCTCTCTTTTTGACAGGCGGCCTATCCCTAAAGAAATGTAAAACATATTGTAAAATCGAAACACACAACCAGAGAAAGGACATTTCAGCTGTTAAGTCCTGGAGGTTGGAATCAACGCTAAAACGGCGGTGGACGCATGAGGGGTGGGAAAGGTCAAGAATGAAATGAAATAAATTTAAATTCAAAATTCAAAGTCACCCCCTGAGGGTAAGGTCACTCACACCTATGTAATTACCTGGCTTACAAAGGTCGAAAAATATTTAATTAATATTTTAAAGACTATTAGGTCATTTGTGACTTGAAACCCAAAAACATGTTGCTCCTACAACCATCTTATGACCTTACATGCTTCGGAAAGTACATGAAATTCTCTATCAACGTATGTAGTATAGAATTTATTGATTGGTGTTCAAATTACATAAAAATAACATAAAGGACTAGACAATTGACTGTATAGGTAAGAAGGGTGGCAAAGCGTTCCAGCTTTGCGGAATACTTGAACTCCTAACTTAGACGCTGTGCTTCAAAGGTACTTTCGCATCATTTACTGTTTACCCTTTTACAGGCGATTTAAACCGTTTCATAAATTACTTGAAAGATTGCCCAAAGTAGCATAGGAATAATAAAATTAATTTTAGGTTAAAAGTTACTTATCGGTTCATAACTGTTTTATTACCGGTTTAAAATCGATTAGAACCGGTTCAGATTTGTCAAAAATTCCAATACCTTTCCAACGAGCTCAAATATGATACCATTTGGTTGAAATACACGCTGTCTAGAGCCTTTTAAAACTTTGACCTTGAAAAACCGTTATTAGGAATGATTCAACGGTATTTTCGTCTAAGGGCGAAATGTTCGTCTGGATAATCTCTAAAACATATCCAAAAATGAAAAAAAATCGCACGACGCGTTTTCGAGCAATCCCAAAAAACATGGTGTTTTAAGGAAAGGGGAGGGATGTGGGAGAAATGAGGGACATGTTAACGATCCATGGGTCGATTTATGGGGGGGGGGTCCCCGAAGGTTCCAAGTCGGTATCTCTTACCGTTTGGCCTCTAGGACTGGCGCCAGCCGGACGGACAAACAGCATGACGTCAAAAAACCCGAAACTTCAGATTTAAAAAATTCTACCAAAATATGTCTCCTTAGAGGATTAAGCTGTCTTCAGACCAAGCGCCTGGCGAGTTGGCCTTTTTATATGGAGCTATTTGAAGCCAATTCCTAAATTGATCTCGGACTCAGCTCACAGTGCTCCAAGGAAAAAATTTATTTAAACAAAAATTTAGTATACTTATCCCTCCATACGGAAAGGTATCTTATAATACGGAAAAACTTCTCACTTTTTAAATATTTAGCATAACGATCACGAGTGCGGAAAAATTCCCATACGCATTTGCATGCGTAAAAGTAAGAAATTGGCTTCAACTTTGAAGGCCACTCGCCGGGGACTAGCTTCAGACTAGAGGTTTAGCCTAGTCCCCGAAAATCTCAAAATTCTAAATAGCCAGCAATTTTATTGCTTTTTGAGAATCTAATAGGTCATTTATCTTTTATAATCCATTCCTAAGTTAATTTTTTCTAAAAAATCATGATTGTTAAGAAATTAGAGCAGTTAAGTCATATAGCTAAGCTTTAGGTCTGAAGTCCGTATAAGGAATTGCTCCTTGGAAATTACAAGGGGTCAACTCATATTCAACCATTTTTCAGGAGACAGGATGAGAGATTCGACTTTGTGTAACTAATGCAAAATAATACAAAAACATTTAATTTCCTTTCTATTTGTATAAGCATTAATATAAACATTGAAACATACATATTTTTACCTTTTAAAATATGTTTTTTTTATGAGTTTGGTCCTTGCCATTCTAAAGGATACGCAAATGTTACTGAAATCAGAATGACAAGGGATCAACTTGCTTGAGTTAGTCCATTGTTTCACAAAAATTTGAACGATTAATCCATTTTGTGGTCCTTAACTTCAAACAAAATTGCGATAGCAATCAAAAAGAATAAAATGTTGTAAAACTTTTCTAATAACGAAATTTATAATGACTTATATCATCTGAAAATTTATAAAATTCTCTCTTTAAGTGCATTAAAATCTCAAAATCGCAAAAAATAGAGTTAGCCCGTTGTAATTTCCAAGTAGCGATATATGACTCAAAATCGAGGGATTATACTGTCCTCTATGTGAAGTTAGAGCACTAAAATCTAAAAATTCACAAAAACAGATAGGGTAAGTGTGCCAAATTTCGGCATAGTTGCATGCAAGCGTCAAAGGCTCAAGTTTGAAATGTTATATTTTAAATACAAACTGATTTTTTTATTCTTTCTTCTGAAAGAGTGGTTCTTGGAACCTTGTAAAGGGTTTACCGTCTTTACTTACTCTAAAATCATTCTTAATACATTTTAAAATGAATAAAAATATAGACATAGCTTTGGTGCCCTATTTCGGCCACCTTCATTCTCATAGTTCCTTGCCCTTCGGGAATTCTTCCAATATCTTTTTCACGTCATCTCATTTGTCGAAGCTACATTTTTTGTTATTCTTTTGCGTTGTATAATCTCTAGAGTATGTAAAAACTAAAAATTTATGGACATTCGAGGAACAAAAAAGGTGGCCGAAATTGCAAGCTGGCCGGAATTTGGCACATTTACCCTAATGTCTGGAGTTTGATATTATCTTTATGATTAATTAATAACTTTACCTATTCAGCATTTCAAAAAATCTTGGCGGTGAAATTTTGAAAGGATCAAATTTATGATCCAGTGGGTTAATGAAATTGTAAACGATCCCAAATACATGTGTTACAAGCGTAGGTGATTTCTTTCAATATGGACATAAATTTCTCTAGTGTGTAGAGGTCATAAGGGACGAAGAATGTTATTGAGTCTTTGGATTTCGAGCAATAACACATAAGAATCATTGAAGTTTTCCTGCAAATTCAATTACAACAATTTTCACTTTGATGGAATCATTATCAGATCTTTTCTCAACGAGTCCCATATCCTTTGTGTCTTACCTTTGATTCATTTATCGAGCGATCCTTGGATAATTAAGTGTATTGCCCATGAATGAAGTCTGGGTGTGTAAGGTGAAATTCATGGTTAAATGGATCAGGGAATCTCTTTGTTGCCGACCTCCCATCAAACGGCACAGAATTGCTCTTCTATTGTATGCTGCGTGGCTGAATATTTGTATTGTCTTTGCTCACCACCCAGGAGCTTTACGTGCTTTCAGCAGCAAAGAAGAGTATAGTGTTAGGGGTGATAACGAGGGGTAGCATTTGTGAGAATTTCTCTCGTGGATTGCACACTTGAGTACTTCCAAAAAGGTAAATCGTGCGTGGTTATGTGTGATTGCGTTAGCAATTTTATTCTAAATTTTTTTCACTTTACTAAATAGTCAAAAAAATAAATCCTATCTGTTCTGCTATGATGTGTGAGGTATTATAAAAAGAGAGTTAAATTGAATATTTTCTAAAGTGAAAATTAACTTTCAATTGTAGATTGAATTGAATTCAATGGCAGGTGTATAGTATTTTCTTTGGGGAATATTAAAAGGTGATAAATGTAGAAAAGTCACACTATATCACATGTATGACCCATTTTCATCATTCTAGCTAATTATTTGCGATGAGTAGAGCACGAGATGTCTGTGAGTTAGGTAGAATGTCTGACATTTACAACACACAAACTCATTATGGGGTGAATTCATCAGATGTAATTGCATCTTCAGAAGAGCGCGGGATAGATATACTGAAGGAGTACCTTCGAGAGACAGCTTTTCGCTAACTTCTTCATCATCCATATCCATAGTATTCTCCATGGCATATTGGATGAATGATATACACTCTGGGGTTTTTAGAAATGAAGCACTAGAGGGGTTGAATTGTGTTCGGGGAGCACAGGAAGCCTGGCAGATAACTCTATTTGCCGTGTAGTTCTTTACATTGGCATCGTTATCGGATCGATTAAAAGGCACGGCAGTTGGCTAATGGAGAGTGAAAAATCGAGCACGGGTAGTAGCTACAGGTAGCTGCTTTTGCACCATTCACATCACAAACCACTGAATGTCTTCTATACACACTTATTATGGCTTAAGGAGTGGGAGTCTTTAGAAATTCTTTCATTCGAAACCACAGCTACGTTTTTCCAATCAATTCTCTGCTTCAATGGAAATTCAAGTTGGAAAACACGAGAGAGATTTCACATTGATTAAGTTTCAGATGCGAAAATCAATTAATCGTTTGTAGACTTGATATAATTATTTTTTTTACTATTGTCATGTGGTTCTACCCAAAATATATGTAAAAATGAGAAGTTTTTAAAGTTCAAGTTCTTTGATGCTAGAAAAAAAAACATT
The DNA here is from genome assembly GCF_024763615.1 of Phlebotomus papatasi. NCBI lineage: Eukaryota > Metazoa > Arthropoda > Insecta > Diptera > Psychodidae > Phlebotomus > Phlebotomus papatasi. Next base: position 46,228,390 of record NC_077223.1, read on the forward strand.
AAGAAGACAATATTAGTTTATTAACAATAACATTCCTGATAATCAGGAAATTGATGCTGCTGAATAGTTTTAGTGACGTTTTAGAATTAACAAAAATTCGAGTTTTCCGAATTTGACCTAGTTTTGAAATTATCTTGCAATTATCTATAAAAAGGGTAAAAACATAATTTTGGTTGATCTAACCGTTTAATTTATTGTATCCTCTCAAAGAAAAAAATCCTACTCCTCAGTGTAATCTTCCTCTTAAAGGTGTTCCCTTAATTACAAAATCAATAGAGGTCCTTTATTACTTAAATAGACAGATAAACTATCTAAGAATATACTATAAAAATTTCAGAAGCAAATTCGAAGTTTTTCCGATGATACAGTGACTAAAGCAAAGCAGCACCACGAAGATTTGCAAACTTTCGGGCGAATATCCACAACTTTGAAGCGCGTTTTCTCCACTTTTCGTTTAATACAATTTCTTCAAATTGGCAGGGAGAATTAACAAAAAAACGTGTTAACCGATTAATTTGAATAAAGCCTTATTCTCTTCAGTGTTAAATGCTCTTTTGTTTAAATTAAAACAATTGTTGTAAACCTATTTTTCCAGATTTTAAAGCATGCTAAAGTACAAATTCCGTCTAAAAAACGCATCTTTTTTTTAACACTGAGAAACAGTTCTATGATTTTCTTAAAGTTTTCTTAGTTTAAATGTGAAATACACTCATAAGAATTGACAGTTTTTTAATTCCTTTTTATGAAAGAAGTATTACCAGCTACAAATTTTCCGCTAATTCGAGTGCATTGCGATGCAGCGCTCCTGTCATTAGTTCGCTATTTTGTAATATTTTTTTCGAAAAAAAATTAAGTACTTTAAATATGTATAAATCTATGTTAAATATTTCACGAAGCTTGAACGTTTCCTTCTTTTCAGAAAAAAAGAAAAATCGCGAAAAACTGTTAATTTTTGGTCTCCTAAGGGGAACCACCCTAAGTGCAGTTATTAAGTAGGGGAAGTGTGCCAAATTTCGGCCTGCTTCTAATTTCGGCCACTTTGAGTGTAATTTCGGCCATGCAAATAAATTAATTAAAATTATGTATGTAATCTTTGTAATCTAAGGCCTCATAATTTACTAAGAACTCGTTCGCGAAGACTCTCATTGCCGAAGAGAATCCTAGAACCGACAGGATCATGGTTCTTTACAGTAGAGTAGGAGTATTGTCAATAAACTCAAATTTATGGATCGTATTACGAGATTCGGACCTCATGCTTAGCTATAGCTTAGCTTCTTTACTGCCTTTCAGTAATGAATTTTTGGATAATTTGGAATTAAGATTGGATTAATAAGGGCAAATGATCAATTACGAGTACATTCTGAAAAACTGATAACATTAATTGCTATTTAGGATTTTGAGGCATTAGGGAACTATATATCTAGTCTGAAGCTCGTATAAGGCTTAAGAGATCGAAATAATAGAAATTACTGTTTTTTCAACAGCTATGCACAGACTTTTGTTAAGTGGTATCTAGTATGATTTATCCAAAGGACACAGGACTGATACTTATCGTAACCGTATCGCCTATGCAATCCCAGATTTCGAGCTCTTACTCAATTTGAATGAGGGACTCTTGAACAATCTTGATATTTCACTCTATATTCTAAATATCGTCAGCACAAACTAAGAGCTGTATTAATAATTTTATCATTATGAATGTAAATACAGAGAATATTAATGAATAGCGAGAAAGTAAAATTAAACAAGATTTGCATGAATGTTTAAAAAAAATATATGCTCCGAGTATATTTTATTTTATTAGAGGGCTTCGTATGATTACTTTTCATTAGCAAATAGTGTCCATATTTTATGTTCCCATTACTTTTTAATTTGTTTGTAGAGAGATCATGTTAATTTATCAAAATTCTCTCATAGAGCTTCTCTTGGAAAGATTTTCTGTATGTATACTGTGAAAATGCTCACCTTATGCCTGATGTATATACATTTAGTTATGAGTGGAAGTTTTAATTAAATTTGCTGGATCGAAATGTATGTGTTACAAGAATACGGTGTGAGATTGAAGCATGTTAAGTTTGTATTTCAATGTTCAATATGTACTTTATGGGACTTTGAAGATTGGAGCCTGTGCAGTAAATATAAGGTTGGGTACTATGTGGTGTTAAGGAATTATCCCTTATGAAAATATCTCACAGTACTATATATGCGTGTGTTAGATCACTGAAATAAATCAAATACTTCTTCCATGTGTATATTTATCCATTCAATTATTTCACATAACTTGGGGTGTTGTACTGGAATTTCTGAAAGAAAAATCTGAGATATTCAACTACTCGGTTGTTCTTTTGTTTAAAAGCATCAGATTCATAAGCTTAAAGTAGTTTTTTTTTGCTGTGTTAATAATGAAGATGGATGCAAAAAAAGTAAAATACCGAGATATTGCGGGAAGATGCCTTTGGAAAAAAAAGTTCTCTTGTTATAAAAAGTGTGCGAGATTGAAAAGTATTAATTAAACCCAGCATAGTGCATAGTTGAGGGAAAATAGTGCTAAAGCTGAGGAAGCGAATGAACTTTAAAAGGGTGGGTTATGTGAATATTATCCTTATTGAGCAAAAGAGCGATGGAAGACTATAGGCGTCTTCATCGTGGCTATATACTCAATTTTGCGGTTGAATTGGTTGGTTGCCTGTGGAGCTTTTGCACTGAATGAACTTGAATCCCTTGACCAGTCGAGCTTTCATGTTGCACACGTTACAACCGTGATATAATAAAAAGTAATGTATATGTTGTGTATTTGTGCAATTTTTATTGGATTTTATCGTTGTTCACTCTCTAAGGTGCAGGCAATAAAAATTAGCAAAAGGTGTATTAAAGAGAGAATTTATTGGTGCAAAAAGACAATGAGGAATTTACAGAAGCAATTTGATTTAATTATCTCGTATACCCAACGTGATGAGGGGTAATCCAATGAAGCTGAAATGCTACAGACACTCTATCTCACTCCATGTTGTACTTTTCACAAACATTAATTTAATCCATTGTGCTTGCACCAAAATTGTATAAATAACTACAAACTATATATAAACTACTAACTTTAACACTGCAAGAGAAGAAAGTTGGGGGGAAAAATGATAAAAACCAATAGAGATATAACTATGTTGAGACTCATGATTCTGGATGACATACACTTACAAGATTACTTATAATACAGCGTCTCAATGTTTCAGTCTTTTGCTGTTTTTTTTCTGTCCTGTATTTCAATGTAGAGCGATTTACCATCTTTATGGTATCATGGCAGAATGATATTCATCACTTTCACTGCTTCTTGCCTCGTTAAAGAAACCAATTCTCTTTACTGCAAAAGCATCACATTTATGTAGACGATATACTAAAATAAGGGTGGAAAAATATTTTGGTAAGACTTTAAGTGAAGACAGAAACTGACATAAAAATGCCAATACAATCTTCCTTAAGGTAGAAATTCTTTAAAATTTAATTAGGGAAAGTGTGCCAAATTTCGTTCAGCTTCTAATTTCGGCCACTTTGAGTGTAATTTCGGCCATGCAAATAAATTAATTAAAATTATGTATGTAATCTTCAAATAGTCAATGAATTCATTTTGCTTTTAAATATTTATTCATTTTAGGATGTATTAACACAAAGACCGTTAAATATTAGGTATAATTTGAATTTAAATTGCGTTGTAAAAACTCAATGTGGAAAGAGTCTTACAAAAAATGTGACAGATCGATTGTGTTTCTAGCAGTCTTGTGATTTGTGGTGAAGTGCAGATGGTTTTCCTTCGGTGTTTTTAATGAAAATTGAATAGCTTTCATTAAAGATTGTTTCTGTTTATGTTAATAGTGAATCAATCTTTAAATTTCGGGTAAAATTTCACAGCTGGATCCTGTATTTTGCGTAAAAGTGAGCGTCTTTCCGGTGAGGTAGTGTTGCCTATTCTGGCAACATCTTTTGCTTTCCTAAATTTCTTATTCATTTTATGTTTTTTTTTCAATTTCTGAATTCTACAACGTACAGAGAAAAAAACCATCCCTTAAGATGATGTGGAAAAGGCCTTGGAAGAGTTCAGGAAGGGCAAATTGCTACGGGAATTTGCGCGTAAATTTGAGATGCTACTCTTCAGGTCTTCAGGACAAATTACACGGAAGATCTCAGGGCTTGTGGGTCATATAAACGTATTAAACTAAATATTAAACTCGTTCCGTTTGACGTTTTCAAATTTTCTATCCGTTGCGTCACAAAAGGGGGTCAGAAAAAAGGTGGCCGGTATTTCACTCAATGTGGCCGGAATACTACCCAAAGCAATGCCCATATTTTTATTAATTTTTCAATATTTGAGCAAGTGATTTAAAGAAAACAAAGATGATAAACTAGTTTTCAAGGTTCCTTCAACCCTCCCGAAAAGGAACAAAAAATATCAATATCAATTAAAAATATTGCATTTCAAACTTAGGACTTCAGTGCTTATATGCAACTATGCCGAAATTTGGCACACTTACCTTATGTATTCTCGATATTTATTTAAATGTTAAGTTTGTGAGAAATATCAAACATTTTGGAATGAAGACTGAATCAACATAGTTTTCACGAATCTGTGTGTATGAAAAGAAGCAGTTGGTTGTATTTAAATATTTATCTTTTTATTCCGAAAATGTAACTTGGGCCAGATGGAAGGAGAAAGTGAATTGATGCCAAAAATGCAGAGAAATTCACTCTGTACTGAAAAGTGCACTTTTTTCCTGACAGCGTTGAAAATTCTAGATAACTGGTCGTTTTTGCTCCCACCTCAAAAGTTCAAAATGTAGTATGACCCGCCCGGGGAACAAAAGAAAATGTCTGCAATGTGGCATTAAATATTAAATGGTGATACATTTTAATACAAGATCCAGCGATTTCGTGTTCTTTTCTCTCTGAGATCACCATCATAAATAAATGCATGAAGTTTTCCGGTTGGTATGTGCTGTTGCATTCTTCCATGGGGGTCAAATGGGCAGTGTTGTTCAACCATTGGATGCTATATATATGGAAAAAGATTTACAATGGCCCAGGGAGAGAGATCTCACACTGAAAGAATTTAGATGAATTCTCAAGAGTCATGAAGCACGTTTTACTTTCAATACACTCTTTTGGACTTTCAACCTAAACACCAAGTTCTTTAATCTTTATTTTGGGGGGGTAGAGAATGCTTCGGTGAATTTACTACAGAAAGTTTCAATGGAAATTCTCTTAGGCATTTTCCCTCACTCAATTTGAATGGACATTTCCTTCCAATTTGGAGAAAAGTCAACTGTAATTATAGTTGATTGAATCCTAAACTGCAATTATTTGACCAAAGTTCCTACCCTCCCTGGCATAAGACAATTTATTCTAGCTCCTTTTGGAAGCTAATCGAGTTTGAAATAATTCCCTCAACTATCAAACTAATTCACCCTTGGGGGGTGGTTCCCCCTATTCTGCAAATGAACGATTTGGAAATTCTTCATCCAATCCAAATGTAAGTTGCACAAGTGTACAATATATGAGAGAAGTCTTCGATCACCTCTTGGCTATTATGGGGTTGAGAGGATGCCTCAGTTTAGAGATGAATAAGAGAAGTGGTAGAAGTGGGCAATTACCAATGTGAAGGAAATTTGTCATGAAGACTCTACACAAGGCAGAAAATTGCTATATAGGTACCTCATAAATCAGAGTATTTCTGAAAGGAAATTAATTTGTGGTTTATTTGTGGATAGGGGAAAGTGGGGTACCTTAGAATTAGGGCACTTTTGAAATAAAGTTGACCATTTTTTTTTTAGTGAAAAAGCGTGACTGTAGTACCTGGGAATTTCAATGACGCTGGATTGGTCTTATTTTTTAGTTTTTTTTTCTCTCTAAATTATCTTTGTTTATTTAAATAATTTTAAGTTTCTGGAGATCTCATCTCCATTTAGAGAGCGCGAACAGCCTTTTGGCTATGCGCTAACTCTACAAAAAACGCACTCTATATTCCTGTTCCTTTGCGTTAGGTTTATGTCATTGTAAAATTTAAAATGCAAATTTGTATCATCAAATCTTTGAAAGATTATACAACCAGTGAAGAAGCATTTCTGCCCTTTGGCTTCGGAGACTGGTCATCAACGATAAGACAGCGACAGACGCATGGAAGGGTGGGAAATGTAGAGCTTGAATAAATTAGTATCGTCCTTTGTAGTCTTATAACTGATGAAGAAACGCAGTGTTTACTACTACCCCAGTCCCCTCTACATAGTTTTTGTTTTGTTTTTGGATATTTTGCTTTATTGCATTATCTAATGATTTCATCTACACATTGTAATGGAATTGTTGAATTATTGCTTTGAACGGTGTCATAAGGTCAAGACTTGCGACGATTTGAATGTAGGGTAGAAGGATACCATTCGGCACTTTAAGAAATTGTACCTAGACTTATTGGCAGCCTATGCTAAATCCTTTGGAATATGAAATTGGAACACCTATCCTTTTATAAGAAAATAAAGAATTATGACAAAATGTCATTATTAGTGTAAATTAATCCAATTCAAAACCTGTTCCAAATGGAAATTTTTCGCTACTCCAAATGGATACGTCATTGTTTTCATGATAAATACAGTATTAAATTATTATATTTATATATTTTCTATACCACAGTTTCATTATTTAGGTAATTTTGCTCTAAATAAAGCGAAAATCCATTCATATTCACAAATTTTAATTTGTTAATTTCTCAGAAAAATTAAAAGTGTACCTTTTCGCCATCGAATTTTTCAGAGATTTGCCATGTTTTCCAATGAAAACACAATGAGTTGACTGTTTTTTATTCCTTTTGTTTAAAATTTATGTCATATTTCTGGCTATTTTAGTTAAATTAAGTACTAATCTTTATTGTTAACGGTACGTGAAGTTTTCGAATGAAATAATTACCTATTTCGTAAACAAAAAGGGTTTTTCTGAAGTGTCTGCAAATGATTCAATAGGAAACCCTGATGGAAATATGATTTTTTGGAGAGATTTTCTTATTGTTTTACATGGGAAAGGAGAAAAGACCAGGAATAACCTATTTGTCTCCAATTAGAAAATTTCCCTTGTCTCCATTTGGATTAATATGTTTCCAATAGAAGCATTTTACGCTCGCGTATTTTTCTTGTATTTAAGAAGTTTTCAAATTATATCTAAAGAATTCAAGTCTTTTGGATACAAAATATTTATTACACAACACTCCAGAGACTTGAGCAAGCCCTCTGAACCACAAAATTTAATTTTCCAAATAAATAATTTGAGCAATTTTCCTGCAAAACTGTTCAAATTTCATTAAATTTGTGTCGGCACTGTCTTTTTCCGAATCACAACACAAATCTCTACCGGAAGAGCTTTTCATCCCAATTGCCACTATTATATAATTATTGAGAAACACGCGAAAACTATCACAACTTTGCAAAATCATTCTACAGTAAATTAATATTTTGTCTGCCATTTGACATTCTGAGTGATATAGCGACACTGACACTGGAAGCCGCTGGAAAGTGCTCATTTTTCCACAAAATTGACCTCCTTTTGCAAAAAATTGATCTCTTTTTGCAAAAAAGTTGGTTGGAAAATGCGTTACTAAATTTTTTGGTTAATTACATGAAGTGACGACCAAATTTTGACATCCTTTTGTAAACTATTTTTCTCAGAGTAGGGTAAAGTGATATAATTTGGAATTAGTGTTATAACTTGGACAATTCGCCGGTACAAGTTGGACATGGCTTTTTTCTTGATAAATACAGTACAAAATTTGTTTTTAAGCACAAGGAACCAAATTATAATACTAAAGCAATAAAAATATACAAATAAAAATGAAGTACTAAATTTATCAAGACAGAAAGCTCTGTCCAAATTGTACCATTGTCCAACTTGTACCACTGTCCAACTTGTACCACTTTACCCTAGACACATTAAAGAAAATTCAATACTTTGTCGAAATTGCCAAAAAGTGTCCACCGCCAAAGGGTCGAACAGGTGTTTGTTTGATCCTATCTCATAGTATTCCAATGAGCTTAAAGTCATTTGAAACATTTTTTAAACTTAATTTTTATTCGACAAAAATAAATACTAAATAATAATTAAAAATAATTTTGTTAAATTCTATTGCATCATATGATGTATTAAACTGGTTTTAAGGTAACTTTGATTAAATTAAATCGACTTCACTCTTTTTTAATAAGATTGAATCAGTGGAAACATGAACTAAACCAAATAGACGCGTATTATTCATCCAAAATGAAAAAACACTATAGATGATATGATTCTCCTATATTTAATATCACCATACTCTCCGTTAATAACATGTTCACGAAATAATGATATCACAACTTTTGAATGATTGACATATTAATTTTGGAATATTGATCAAATAATTAGAAAGTTGTTTGCCTTTTCAAATGAGAGATCTCAATGTTCTAATGTTATAATGGCCAAATGAAAAGCTTTGCAAATTGTCACTGATTTCACTTACAGACCTAATGAACAGTTCCAATGCACTAATAAAAATGTCAGAATTGGTAAATTTATGTTTTTGGTCACTGGTTCAATTTCATTCTATGGGATCTGTTCATGCGAAATGCATTAAACCTTTAGTAACTGTATCTTTAAGATATCCCTACCAGTGGCATTATGGTAAAATATTGCACTTATTGAGCAGAAGCATGAAGGAAGAAGCGCGATGAGGAAATTTGTGTCACAGCATTCGGTATCGGAATTTCCTATCTTTTTGGATATAAATTTTGAATTTCATGACTCCATTGGACTTTTCTATTTCGATTTTACTCTCCTTCTCGAAAGCTATATGAGATGTTTTGTGCTATATTTCTCTGGTTCTTGCTGCAAAATACCCCCAAACATTTCAGTATGTGATACAGAAAAGTCGTTGGTTTATTTGAGAATGAGTCACAGTGGTAAACTGAGAAAAGTAAAAATATCTGGTGGTAGAAGGAATATAAATGAAAGGAATAAGTTATGACGTGGTGCCAACATAAAGTCTATCGAAATTGGATCGTCAGGGAATTTATAGAGTGTATTTCTTTTCCTTTTACATTCCCATACTTACATATGTAAGCCAGAAATATTATATAGCAGATGAAATTTTCATGTGGTAGGTCACAAAAATGTGTACGGCATAAAAATATTGTGATACTCTCTCTCCTTCCAATACTTTATCTGAGAAAGTGAATAATTTTATTTGAAAAATGAAAAATATTTTTTATTATTTTTACTGATTGTATGATATTTTTGTTTTAATTGTTACAGCAATATCGCGGGAAGATGGTGAAGAATCCCATCAACATCACCATCACCACCATCATCATCATCATCACAGGGGTGGTCATCAGAATCACAGCAGTAAAGTACCTTTCAATGGATACAACTCTGATGAGTATTTGGACAGATTGGAGCCGAATGGCAATATTCCAGCAGACAAATCTGACTTACGATACGGAAAACGTGAGTATTGCCAATTTTTTTTTTAAATTGAATTTATCATTATTTTGCGGAATTGGATTGGGGGGTTCGTGCGGGATCCATACAAAATCTCAACGTAATAATTCAATACGGATAGAATTTTAAGATCTCCGTATTTTATTTACAATGAAATAAACAATGAAATGCATTGGAAAGTCATTTGTCAGTAACAATGCTTCTAAAAAGAAAAAATTCTTGGCAATCGTCCAAATGAATTACCAAAAACTTTTTCTTTTTCTCTCTTGACCAAAGCTTTTAACTAAGAATGCAGCCAATTAATTTTATTATAGATTTAAATGGATTTTTATACATCCAAAACCTATCATTCTATGTGTGCTATTTAATTATAAATCTGGAAAATTGGAAAAGTTTAGAGAGAGGATTAGGGAAAGTCTTTAAGTATGAGGGAAGAAGTTATGAATCTGGAAGATACTTTGCACCTAATCTTCATCGACCCATATCTATTCATTTTCCCACATTTATCTCTGCCAAAGGGGAGATGTATGGTTGTACCAGTGTGATGAAAAATACTCAAGTACCTACAGGACCCCTTAGTCGTCCGCTCTCCCCTAACGTCCATTTATCGGCTTAATGGAGCCTAAAGCAATAAAGGCCTACCAGTGTAACATTTGTTCCACATACCTCTCTCCTGTATTTTGTTGGGGGGATGCACATACCGCGTACTCACATTTTTATGAAGAGCCTGTCGTCGTCAAAGTGAGAGCTGACAAAGTGTCTTCTCACACCAGACACCATGTACTCTTTCATCATCTGCCGGTGACGAAAGGACACACTGAGCAGGGGGGGTTGTGGGTGGAAAATCAATGTAGAAGAAGAAGAAAAGACGGAAGAAGGCGATTTTTCCATTCCATGTCTCTTTACCACGTTGCAGCATGTTGTATTGTGGGTACTTCAAAGGACATTTGAAGGGAAGAGAGGAATTTCTTCCTTTTGTTTATCGCATGAAGGAGATCATAAATTCATTCATTGAAAATATTTTCTCCTTTTCAGCTTTTTATTGAACTTGAGGTTTCGTTTTTTTTCTCATTTTCCACTTCCTTCATTGTTCACTGTATTGTGGGTTCTTAAACATTCATTCTCTTGTGCTTTTCAGTAAAATGCACAGAGACAATTTATTTTGTGCTCCATTCAACCCAATCCCCGCAAATATGTGAGAGAGATTTGAAAGATATTTGGTGTGGTCAAAGGGGATGGTTTCCCTGATTTTTTCTCTACACGCAACGATAGATGGGAGAACTTTGAAGATAGTTGTATGAAGGATGTGCTCTTTTGACTTTATTCCACCCATTTTCATTCGTCTCTGCAACAGGATGAACATTGAGGCGGAAGCTTTTTCCTCTGTATAGAGAGAGAGAAAAAAAAAGTTGTACACTTTCCGGGAATTGTATGGCCAGTTCTGCAGAATTGGGATTTGTTAACATGGGTCTTTGTATAAGATGAAAAATAGCTTATCCCGAAACCTCTTCTCTATCCTTCGTCTCATCTGTTCTGCTTACACTCCCCTTTTTTTTCCTGAATTAATGTGACTCTTCATTGTCCAGAAACTGTCACAATTTAGTATGCTAGAGCCTTTTTTTCACAAGGATATCATCCTCTGCAACTTTGATAAATTCCACACTTTCTATGACAAAGTAAAAAGGGGTGGCAAAGCGTCCCAGGCTTTGCGAAATGCTCGAACTCGTGACTTATGCCGAAAATAGACACAGGCTGATCCTGGAGAATACTCAGATCAAGAAATTTGGCGGTAAAGGATTAGTCCAAACTACTCTGAGGATTTAGGATTAAGAATTAGCGTTTTCAGCGTAAATTTCTATTAAATGTGCACACTTTGATTGATGAAAGACTTCTTAAGTGCAATATTAATGAATTTTTTGTACAGAAAAGCGCACTCTGACCTTCCCATTACTCCAATCTCAATGCATTTTTAGATTTTGCAACATTGCGTACCATTACTCTCCATGTTTTTTCACCCAATTCAAAAAGTACCCAAAAACACCCAAAGTGAAGCTTTTTATTTTCAGCACTGGCGCTGATGTCGCCTAATCCCTGTAATTTCACTAGACCTCATAAATTTAGAAGGTCAGCCTGATCCTCCAAATTTTGGGCTGATCCCCAAGTGTATCGACACCAATCCTCATTTTTCGGGCTGATCGCTAAGCCGATCCCTGTGTCTATTTTGGGCTATAGATACTATACCGCAAAAGTACTTTCACATCATTCACCATTTACCGGTTCTCAATCGATTTGAACCGATTCATAAATCTCTCAAAAGATCCCCCAAAATAGTTTTAAAAAAGTAATAGGATTGATTTTCGTATAAAAATTAGTTATTGGTTATGAACCGGTTCATTACCGGTTCAAAACCGATTGGAACCGATTTAGTTTTGTCGGAAATTCCAAGACCTTTCCAACGAGCCCAAACATTACCCCATTCGCTTGATAAATGTGCTCTATAGGGACTTTTTAACCTTTGACCCTGAAAAACCGTTATTAGGAATGATTCAACGGTATTTTTGTTTAAAGACGAAATATCCACCTGGGTAATCTCTAAAACATATCGAAAAATGAAAAAAATCGCATGACGCGTTTTCGAGCAATCCCAAAAAACATGGTTTTGGAGGGCAAGGGGAGGGGTGGAGGGAAAATGAGGGGCATGTTAACGATTCTTGGATGGACTTATGGGGGGTCCTCCGAAGGTCTCAAGTCGCTATCTCTTACCGTTTAGCCTCTAGAGCTGGCGATAGCCGGACGGTCAGACAGACAGACTGACAAACAGCGTGACGACATTTCTCAGAAATCGTCTGAAACGTGAAGATTTGTTGACAAAAGTTTTCTCCGGGGGATGGAAGGTGAAAATTTTGAGGGGGTGAAAAAATCGATTGATTATATATACTGCTCTCTCCGTGGAGTTCGAGCAGTAAAAATGTATCAGGATTTTTCGTCTGGAAAAAATTGTTCTCTGCATTCGTTATTTAATAAATTCACTGGTGAAATGACACATTTTTACTCTCTTTTATCATTTTACCCAAAAGTGGACAACGAAAAAAAAACGCATTGTAATTTATCATACTCTCCAAATTTTTCACTTCAAAGTCACAATTAATCAAACTCTGTTATTACATTAAAAAAATATATTTTAATAAATTGTTTTTTAATGCATTTTTATTCATAATTTCGAACTGAAGAGGATTTTTTTTGTTAAAAGGAAAATCAACTTGATAATCTGATTATACTCATCCCTTAACTTGAAGTTTTCCTCTTTTTTTTTTTGGATAAATAATCCTTTCTGTAACATTTTATTTTGCTACATATTTGCATTATATATCACTGAGAAGAGATAGACAAGGAAAAAGTGCTCGAGCTTTTCCACTTCCGAAAGTTTTCCTTTAAGACGAGATAACTCGTTAAAATTCAACATGCTTCACACATTTATGACACACACACGCATCTTTCCTAACACTAAACCAATTGATCCTGCAAATTTTCCGTACATGAGATTTTCTCTCCTAACACTCTAATGGCTTGTTCCTAAAGTAAAGAAAGTTTCCCATCTAAGTGTGAGAGAGAGTGAGTGCGTTCAACAGATAAGAGGATTTCAGAACATATCTCTACATCTTAGTGAAATAAGCTAAATGGAAAGAGAGATGGCCAATGGAGAAACTAAATTAGCATAACTCCTTCAGAAGTCCATGAATAATATTAAGGTCAAATTGCTAGGATACTGTGTAGTTCAAAAGGGTATAAAAGCTGCTTGGTCGTAGTCCAAAGCTTTCAATCTATCTGGTCAATTTCCTTTTTGCCACTAAAGCAGATTAACAAATGTTTGGGTAATACAATATGTACCTTGTATCATATTTTGACTGTAATCTTTTGATAAATTACAAGACTTGGTTGTAACAAATCCCAAATACAAACTTGAACAATGGCAATTCGTGATGGAAGAAACAAATAATAAACTATGTTGCGAATATTTCTAATCTTTATTCTTAAATCACTGTACATTCCGATATCTTTATTTCTTTTATTATTATTACAAAATATTTTTGGAAATTAACTCTTCAATTTTGAATT